>NW_010268246.1:0-918 GCF_000690775.1 Eurypyga helias
TTTCAGCTTCATTTTCTTATTTTTCGGTTTCATTATCATTTTTATCTTTTTATTTGTTTTTATATTTTATTTTTCTTTATTTCTATTTTCTTTTTTTAGTTTCATTTCCATTATTTTGTTATATTTATTTCCCTTTCTGTTATTTTTCAGGTTCATTTTTCTTATTTTTCTGTTTCTTTTTTTTTTTCAATTTTTGTTTCAGTTTCAGTTTGATTATCATTTTTATCTTCTTTTTGGTTTCTTTTTCTTTTTTTTTTCTTTTTTATGTTATTTTTCTGGTTTTGTTTTCTTTTTTTTCCATTTTTATTTTCCTTGTCACTTCTGTTTTCCCGTTCCCCTTCCCCTCCATTCCTTTGTCTTCATCGCTTTGTTTGTTTCCCAGTGACCCAGCACATTAAAGAAATCCTGGAAAGGACCAATAAGAAGAAATCCAAATTGAGAAAGAAACCCAAGCCCTATATCGAAGAGCACGATGGTAGGGGCCGTGTCACGCTCGCTTGGGGCTTCTTTCTCTCAGCCCTAGTAGCCAACCTCCTCCTTCTCAGCCTTTCGCCCCCCTACACCCCCCGCTCCCCCTCGGCTCTGCTCGCTGCCAGGACGCTTGGAGGGGCTGCACTGGGGGGCGCGGGGAGGGCGGGCAACCCCAGGGTGGAAAAAGCTACTTCCTGTAACAGCTAATACAGAATTTAACATCGTATTTGGTAGAGGATTCGTGGAAAGTGGGTAGATACAAATCATGTAAATATATGCAGAGAATCTATAGGAATATATTAAATATCATGTACATTTTTATAGCATAGATCATGTTACATATAAATATATGCTCTCATATATTTACCTATGGCATTATATGTAACATATTTAAACATATTACACCTAATTTTGGTAATTGGATCCATGAATGATATTTAATATGAA
>NW_010268247.1:0-11887 GCF_000690775.1 Eurypyga helias
TGATTCTATGATTCTATGATCCATGGCAGAGGATGCTGCAGATCAAGCACATCAAGCCCTTTAAGCCATAGGTACCTGAGGCTGCTGACTGCCCTCTGGGGCAGAAACACACTTCAGGGGCCTAATGTCTACTTTGTTCAAATGAACTAAGTGACAATCAAAGGGCCCAGAGCTGTGTGTCCCTCCTTAGCACTCTCCAGAGCAGCAAGCGTGCTGCTCATGACCTGATGATGCTGGGGCTCTCTGGGTTCACCAAGCCCCCTTCCTCACCAGGCAGGTTCTGGGTGGACATGAGCATGGTTTTCAATAAGCTTGCAATTTATAGTGTGTCATTCTCAAGGCATTTTATAAATCTAATACTTAAAGCACACTCTGCTTAGCACTGAAATACTCTCATCTAGGTGCAACTACTTCAACAGCCCCGGTAGAGCCGTTAAGCTCAGGGAGTGATGGGTAAGCACCCAACTGCTTCTCTCAAAGCAGTGCAGATAAGTACACTGTACTTAGGCTGGCATTTGTTTAAGACTCAGAACTGAGCAGCTTTGCCTTACAAGAAGATTTCAGGGTCTTCAGGGAGCGCGATTGGTTTGGTCTTCAGATGTATATCCCCTGCTCTTCTGGCAGCATGGGTGCTGTAACATGCAATGGGATGCATGCCTGCTGTTTAAGCAAATACAAGTCCCTTTCTATGCTGGCTGGGAGGGTCTTTTGGGGCCTGTCTACTCCCTCCTGACTTCTGCTGCTGCTTACAGGAGACATGTCAGCCTGAGGGTAACTCTGGCATCTCTGCCAGTTCCGTAAAACGGAGCCAGCAGCCAGCAGTATGAGTAAGGCAGGATCCCCTGTGACTGTGTAACCACTGCGTTCCATGGGAAGATGTTTCTCACATTAGAAAGTCCAGTGAGTGGGAGGGGGGAAATCTATAGCAGTGGTTTGGCTTGGGACTATGGAAAAGATATGTGATGCCAGCTAAAACATTGGCCTCTCTCACCTTTACTTGGCATGGAAAAAGTGTCTCTTCTTCCCAGCTCACAACTGGCAAAGGCTGTGCAAATGGTAGTCTGCTAAAAGGTGCTGCAGTTCTGCGTTCCTCACAGCGATTTGTATTTTATTAGACACAAAAATGCAAAGCCTTTGGCTTTGTCCTGCCTAGAAATAAAAAGAGCCGGGAGAATCATTTCTCCAACACAGTCCCCCGGAAAACAAGGAGGAAGTTCCCTCAGTGAAGCGAAGGGGTGGTTAAGTGGAGCCGTGCACACCGTCTTTGGCTCCATCCAGGTTGCTGAGACAGCTTGCCAGCCTCGCTTGCCCATGATGATGTGTTCCATGACATGTGAAGTTTAAATTCATCAGAGCAACAGAGACAGAATCCCTATTGACTGATTTTGGCTGGGAGTACATTTTCTGATTTCCAACCAAATTTTTCATGGAGGATAAGATCGTTTTATGACACAACCATGTCTCCCTACTTTTATGAGAACACAGCTGGATTCTACAAAACAGGTGTGAGTCTCTGCTCTTAAAGTTTTAGTCTATATTAAAATAATAAAGGGAATAGATATATAAGGGAAACATTTCTCCCTTTCTGTGAAACAGATGCCATTAGATCTAGTTGAAACCTCAAGTTTCCGTTCCACAAGAAATGCCAACATTTTAATTCCAGTTCTATTATGGTAAGAACAAAGAATGCTATTCTGACTTTAGCTTTTGGGAGTATTAATATAATGTAATATAGAACAAAATATGTTTGGGGACAACAAGTTGTTGTGAAATGAAAGATTAGTCACAGTCAGACCGAAATATCATCAAATTCAGCACTGTTACAGAGGACATTTTCAGTGTAGTTGAAACAGGAAAAAAATGCTGTCAGAATATTTTCGGGTGGTCGTAGATGCTTCAGTTGTAGTTGCATTATCATAGGTAGACAAAGATGAAATAAATATATGGCTGTATTTCTGGTGAAATCCAGATACTAAGTCAAAATGCCCTTTGGTTTTACCTTACACAGCATCAACACATCTTAGTGAGAGATGCAGCTAATGCTCAGTGCCATCCAGCAAATAGGTGGATAAAAACTCTCCACGGTGATACATTTCCAGGAACAGTGGGAGACTTCCAGGAAGAAAGCCTCCAGCTTTGAGGAGAAGATGACAGAGGAATAAGCTGCCTTTTGGTGGTGAGGGTTTACTTGGGGGTGACTGCAGAGGCAACTGCTCTCCCCAACAGCACAGCCCACAGCTCCTCCTCATCGCTGCTGTGTGTCTGCTTCCCTGCTTGCGGTTAGCTCTGCAGACACCTCCACCCTTGCCTTGTGTGGGAGCGGGTTTGCAGGGGTGTTCATCCAGGGCATGGAACCAGCTGAGCTGCCAGGCTTTGAATCACCTGTTTTCAGCGGGGGGGTATTTTCAGGCTGCCTGACCCAGGGAAGGTAACGTATCCCTGAGCCAGGGAGCAAGAGACATGCTGACATTTTAGAATGGCTGGCACAAACCCCTGCCTAGACACCGGCTCCTTGTCCTTGGAACATTCAAGTTCACCCGTGATTTTCATTTGATTGCTGTATCCCAGCAACTCCTTTTTGCCTCCCAGAGTGCCGGCTGCTGCCCACACTGCATCCCTACAGGCTCTGTCAAATTGCATCTCTCAGCCACAGGTAAGTCGGTCCTAATTCCCTTATGGCAGTGTTGTGCATCCTACCTAGCTTGTGTGGCCTCTTTTCTCCATACAAGGATCTGGATCCTACAGTGGGAAGACCAGAGGTGGCAGAAATAAAGTATCCTACACATATCTCTAATTTAATCCCTTGCTTATTGCCATTCCCTTTCTTCTGCTGGCAGACAGGAGCAGTGCCTGATGCTGTGACTCCTTACAGCATTTGAAGTTGACTGCATCCAGCTTCTTGGAAAAAATCTCTTCTGGAATAACCCTTTTCTGGCCACAGAGTGATCCCTAAGTGGAAAAGGCTTCAGCAATCCTCAGTCATTCCCAGTTAAGCACCAATGGACCTCTGCCTTGGAAATCACTGGAAAATATGATTAAGGTGGCAACTACTTCCCACCCCAGTCTTTTGCTTCAACTTCCAGAAGGCTGTTTCTGACAGGGTCTAGCAGAACTGGTGTCCAAATAATGGGGAGGCTGTAGGAACTTCCCAGAGCAGTTAAGCATGGAACTATGTACTTCCTATCCATCATTTAAACCACAGTCTAATAAAACGATTAGCTGCTTCTCTCACTTGGACAGTCGTTTCCACCTGCTGTAAGTTAATATAACTGAATAGGCAAGGTGTTGGTCAGAATAACTTACAGATCTTAAGGAAAAGCTTAAATATAAGCTTTCAAAATTCCAGTTGGCATTTCTTTGTGAAATGGCTCTGATAGTAGTATCCCTTCAAATAACAGTTTGCAAAGCAGTTTTCAAAGTGAATTTTTGTTCCGGGATACTATTTGCTGTAACAATGGAGAATGATACTGCCCGAAGCATGGAAATGATTAAGGGCTTCTGGGCAGCACAGGGAAAATTTCCCTCTTCTGATGACTCCAAGGAGAAAGGTCAGAAAGGGATGTGGAGGGCTGGGGAAGACAAAATGTCATCAGGTGTTTCAGGGAAAGTCCAGCTAAGGGTAAAGCAACTTGAAGATGTCAGTGCAGGTTTAACTCCCTCTGTTTAGCCCACTCCTCTATCATAGGTCCCTCTGTCCCAGCCCATCCCTTCATGAGACCCGTCGCTTTAAATTTTTGCTGTGACTGCTCCTTAACAGGCTTTTGGGCTCCTAGTACTTCACTGTAGTAAAATGTCTATTTCTAGTGCAGAAAACCTGTCCTGCTTCTACTCTGTCATTTCATCAAGCACGGTTTTACCCTGTTTCCCTCTATAAATGCAATGCTTGCAGGAAACAACTGACTGTAAGCCTACAAAACAAGAACTAAATACCGACTGATAGTCCCAGATACAAGTGATTTTTCAGCAGAGGATGTCAGGAACTTGTCTTCTTGGCAGTGTCTTTGTAGTTCCAGTTTTATCACTAATTTTGGCAAGTGACCAGAGGGGGCAAAAAGAGGATGCACAGAGAATAAACTGTGAAAAGGGAAAATGGACAATGTAAGCTCCTGGTGAGATATTGGTGAGGCAGAACGATAATCCTCCATGGCAAGTGTCTCATGGAGAACTGTAGAGAAAATTAGTGTGTAGGAGACCTCTGGAGATACCTACCCCACATCCTGCATGCTGGAGTTCTCCTCTGCTCTGAGCACAGCCTTCTTCCCATCTTCTCCAGAGCTCCACAAATTTGTTTCTATCTCCTCAAGCATGTTAGAGACAAATTAAAAGTTCTGTCCTTCACCAAATGTCACACAGGGTTGTATTATAGGATCCCTGTCAGTCTCCTGGAATTATTATAGGAGTGGGAAAGAATAGGGAATTCAAAGGTGAGTCAAGTACTAAGGTCAGGGATGGAGCTCAGAAACCTAATTAAATTAGGGTAATACTGCCGCCTGGGCAGGGGTTCAGGGATCCTTGGCTTTATTGCAGGTTATTCCAGTAACAAGGTGTGCAAACATAGGCAAATAGACTGTTTTTGTTGTCTTGATTGCAAAACAGGGCAAGAAAGTATCTTTAATTTTTTCTTTTTTATAATGTATAGCACAGTGCTTTTCCAAACTATTTAGGGCTTGTGGATTCTGGAGAAATACAAATAATATAGGTAGAATATAATACAATACCGTTCTTAATCAGACAAAGCTCCCATTTATTTCAATGAGAATATTGCCTGCGGGATCAGGTCGTCAGGTCCTAATTAAGGCTCTGCTGTCAGCTTTCCCTGCCGAGTTCAGTACAGGGGACCCAGCTCCATCTCACCCTCCTCTGCTACTCTCACGGCCGAAACTCCATATTCACATTCAGAACGAGCATTCACAACACACTGATTTAATTCTGACCAGGCCTGGCATTCCCCTGGCTTTGTTAACGTCTGCGCTGCCGTCGGTGCCGTCCTTTATTGTGAGCCTAATAAGTACATAAAGGCCGAGGAGTGGGGATCCGGGCAGACTCGCAGCAACGCGCTTCGAGGAGCTTGTTTGCCCGGGCAGACAGGCTGGGTAAACAATTAGCTCCAGCTCAAACGTTCAGGTCCTGTGGAAGAATTGGATGCTTGGGACTGGCCACTCTCCATGACATTCAAAATGTGGCTTTTCTCCAATCAAATATTTAAACATTTGTGATCGTTTGTCCAGCCCCACAGGCTCAGTTAGGAATTTCTGCTGCATTCTATTTTTGTAAAGGGAGATACGGCAGCTATTTACTAAGAACTTAGAAAAAATGTGCTGAGCTTTACTGCAAGGGTAAGAGTGTATGAAAGTCATGTAATGGAACAGGTCAGTAGCTTCCAGCATAATACTGTAAGCAATGTACACTCAGACAAAGTATAACTTGGAGCGTTGCTGTCACAGACCCTTCTGTGTTCATTGCTGGTAGCAAGCAGCTGGCTTTTAATGAAACATAATGGAGAATTTGTTATTTTAAAACCACCTTTCCATTTATAATCATGCCTGTTGCAGCACAATGGAGAATTGCGTCCTTATTCCTTCATGCTGGCAATGCAGAAAATATTTAACAAGTCCCTGTTAAGCATTTTAAAACACGTTAATGATGTGTCTCTGAATCAGTAAAATTAGTATACTAATTATCATACATACATTTTGTATCAGGACATCATGTTTGTTATAATCCATGCCTTTCACAGTTTCAGACTGATAAGTAAAAGAAGCACAGTATTATTAAGTCAATCTGTACATCACAAACTCCTACATTTCACCCTATTTCACTTTATCCAGCCCAACTCTTTAGTTAGAGTAAGGAAATTGGATAAGTTCTCAGGAAATTTATCTGCTGTATGCCACAGGTCTGCCAACCCAGCTTCAACACAATGAATAAATACATACATGCATCAAATCTATGAAGAAACAGATTAAAAATCGCATGAAAATATTTTTATAAGACATTCAAAGAAAATGAGAAACCAAGATTGGTTGTTTTCATTGCTTTTCACTTGTCTTTGAGAACAAAATCAAGCCATTCTCGTACATGACCACTAAACTTGCTATTGTCTTCTTCAGCCATATACGCACAAGCTGTTTAGCAAAGAATGGAGGGTATGGGGTAGGTCACTGTGGATATCTCAACCTGTGAGGCTGTACACATTCCCATAAGGAACTCACAGCATGTTCAAAGGCAGCGGATGGTCCTCGATGGATATTCTGCAAGAGAGGGGCTTTATTGGACTTGGGTGAATCTAAGGCTCAGCTTTGGACTTGGTCCTGCTTTGAGCAGGAGGTTGGACCAGAAGACCACTGTAGGCAACTTGAATTATTCCATTGTTCTCTAAATGGATTTGATGAGTGCTGATGGCCTAAGTGAATGCTAATTCATCTCATGTACTACTGAGGGTGGGGATCTCAGCAGGGAGATGCTTAGAAGAATGTTCAGGTGATCTAGAAGAACTGGTAAATGCTGGGCAGAGACTCATAGGAATGAAGTAAATATAGTTGAAATTAAAGCTTTCAGAAATGTTGGCCCACTTTTCCTAGGGAAATGGGACAGTTTAAATAGCCTCCAAATCAACACCCCATTCTCTGGGATGCGGCTGTGGCATTAAGCTGATAGCAAAAGGGTAGAGTGAAAAGGTTGAACAAAAGCACATTCATTAGCACAAAATTAAAACATGAGGAATCAGCAAAGCAGCCAAGAGACCTAGAAAGAGGAAAATATTTCATTTTTCTGAGGCTAACACTCAGATTCTGGAAAATAAGCAAGAGGAACTTACCAGTTCATTAATAAAAACAAATTTGACCAAACTGATATTACTGAATTTAGTGGCAGGATTTCTGTGATCAGACAGTTTAAATCACTTGTTATAACCAAGCCAGCAAGTAATGATCTCACAGTAACAAAAATTCTGTATCAAAAATGGCATTACCTCTTTCTGTCACTGATAAAGTAAACCTTGATCTCAAATGCTTTTGAACTACAGGATAAATATCTAATTAAAACACCTCTCTGCAATGTGTCGAGAAAGTGGCTTTGTCTGGATGATGTATTTGGGATTTCCTGCAGTGACAGCGGGACTTTCTAAAAATTACATACGACAGTTTACTATACCAAAAATCAACACAGAAAATACGTATTAGTCCTGTCAGGTAACAGAGGTATCATTCCAAGAGTTAAATATTATTGCTTACAGCTGTTACTAAAATCAGACATTTTAAAATCAGTTTTCAAAAACTTGTCAGGAAGGTCCCTTGACCATTACTGTCAATTTTCAATTAGTCCTAAAGCAGAAGGAAGGCTGTAAAGGTCTTGAAGAAAGTGAAGGTGACATGAGTATTTGAATAAGATATATGGAATTACCCACGTAACAGTGGGCTTTTCTACTTGATTCCCACCTCAGATCACATAATCAGATTGATGACGTATTTCACAAAGGATTAAAGCAATATAATTAAGATTCACGGAAGCAGATTTTGCCAAAGAACAGTACTGCTTTTGATGAAATGGCAAGTTTTAGCATAACAGTGCTTGTACTGACACAGCATACTTAAGTGTCTTAGGGCCTTTGACCATAACACGTCTCGATGAACAGCTGAAGTATAAATAGAAATAATCAATGACGAACCAAAGGCTGTAATGTATACCTACACTGTGATAATTTTTAGCTCAAGACTGACGGTTCCTAAAACGTCTTTCTAGCTCACACAAGACTAGTGACCAGGGGCAGAGGAGTCCAGGATCAGGCTTGATCACAGTGCTTCCTTCCAGCTAAAAAACCCTCTTTGTGTGGGTGACTACCGCATGAAGACAGATCAAAGTGTTTTGCAGCACCTAAGGTACAGCAAAAGCTAGTAATTCTGGCTGGGATCTTTCTCATGGCTCAGGTCCACTATTCCAAAGAGTAGTTGGAATATGGGATCCTCATACTCATACCGGTGTCAGGACCTTTGCCCCTCCTGAGTGTGGCTGGACGACCATTCGAGGAGTACCTGTGTAGATGTCTGGGTGCACTGCTCTCTCCTGTCTTGTCTCAGGAAGTCTTTGGTCAAGGTGGTCATGGAAAAATGCTGTGGAATCATTCGGGATGCCTCTCAGAGTTGTTGCTGCTAAATGTAGGCAGATATTTATACCCTGCTTGTATCGGTTCATATTTTCAATGAGGATGAGAAAGTTATGTCCAGTTCTAAATGGTATTTACAGCTTTGATGCATCGGTCACCTCCTGGTGTTGAGGTCTTAGGCTCAGGTTCATAGTATCTATATCTTTATCTGGTTTGGCTTGTGAGAGGCTGTATACATGTCATTAAAAATTAAATTTGTCCACTTAAATCTCTCTCCTTGGTACAGAAGGGAGCCCAACTTAACTGAAAGAGCGTAGACCCAGTGCATAGATTGGATGTTTCGGAAACAAGCATTTTCGCTGTGTACATTTGAGAGAGGAAATATTTACACACCACCAGTAAGTACCTGGTATACAGTATGGAGCAGCACAGGGCTATTTTTAGGCACTCAGCCCTGAATTTTGAAACGCACTCAAAGGCACATTGTGTCGGAAATAAGTTATAAGAAATCCTGACTTGCTATAAATATGCCTTACAGGATGTGTCTCTGCAAGTATCACCAAGTGGTTTTCTTATCTTCTGGGCTTTGAACTGTAGACAGTAGTAATTAGTGCTGGGAAAGACCTATTGGACTGCTGAAACTGCTGCATGATACTGAGGATTGTTCGCTTTCCTAAGGTTTTGACTCACACAGTTTGTATATCCGAGGGGCGGGCGGAAATCCCCTGGGGTACTATTTCACAAACAGTTTGCACAGTCAGAAATTTTTCTGGTGACATTTAGCCCAAATATGCCTTGTCTTATCTCACTGCATTAGACTCTTGTCATTGCACGCTTTAGTGCCATGTGCAATAATTCCTCCTTAGCGCTCTATATACTCGACACTGCACGTGTAGGCTGTTAAATTCATCCTATGATAAAATGTACAGGTTGTCTTATTTACCTTTAATAATTTTTTTTTTTTTCTTAATCACCTTCAATTTGTCAATGTCTTACATGGAGCTAGTTAGCCAGAGCTAAATACAGTACCACAGCTGCAGTTACGTCTGAGGAGCATAAAATTGCAGTTACTACCTTGCAAATGAAAGATGTCATCTGCCACGAGGGAAGGAGAAGGATCACAGGTTAGTGAAACAGGTTGCCTATTTGGGAGAAAAACCATCACTCTTTTCATAGCTGGATACACTACATTTGGAGAACAAGCCAAGCTCATCTTGACAAGATGTGAACAAGAGCTGCCCAAGAGCAATTCTCTGATGAGGAGCACTTAACTCTGAATGGTGTATTGCCATATAACTTTTAAATGTCCTCTCCACATGAACTGTTTAAGCTGCCTCTGTTGACACCTGGGAGAAAAATATTTCAGAGTGCAGTTCATTCCATAATAACTGCAACATCTAAAATGGGTGGAATGAAATGCCCTCTGGAGATGCCTCCTCTCCTCTGACTTAAAGATGGCCTTCCTCAGGCTACTGGCGTAAATTTTATGTGGCTAAAATTAGCTGAGGTTAATCTTGTTTACTTATTCCCAAGGTAATCATAACTGTTCTCTCCTGGCTCTAATATGACTGCCCTTGACGTGTCAGAGGCATCAGACAGCCCCCTGTGCTGGCTGTGAAGGCTAAACCACCCTCCCATCCGCCCTGGACCCCTAAGGAGCACTGATTCATGGGTGCTATGTGGATCACAGAAATTCTACCAGCAAAGGCTTATTTGAGAAATTAAGGCAGAACAGCTCATTAAAATAGTCCAAATACCAGCCTGGTTTACCTTTGTCTCCCTAAAATGGGGAGATACACCTGCTTCAGGTGTCCCTACAGGGCAAACAACCCTCCCATCCGCCCTGGACCCCTAAGGAGCACTGATTCATGGGTGCTATGTGGATCACAGAAATTCTACCAGCAAAGGCTTATTTGAGAAATTAAGGCAGAACAGCTCATTAAAATAGTCCAAATACCAGCCTGGTTTACCTTTGTCTCCCTAAAATGGGGAGATACACCTGCTTCAGGTGTCCCTACAGGGCCCACATCCACTGCAGGATGATCTTGCCAAGAACAGCACCTTCAACCCTTCCTCTGCCCGAGGGAAGTTGTAACTCCCCATGCTCTGCCTGCACTGCCAGACGGACCGTCGCCAGAACACCGTCTGAAATACGATGGGCTCCCTCACTCAGGAGTCACACTGCTAACTACAGGGTGCCTTCGCGCTGGGTGCAACGTGGCCAGGCATCAAGCTAACTCTGAGCACAGGCATCTGAGTAGAAATCCTACCAGTTCTTGCTGCACAACAGGCCTAGGAAAGGTCCTTCCTGGCATTAGCCAAGCCACATCACTGCCGAGGCTGAAAGGTTTGACCAAATGCTGTGCCCGGCCCATCTTGCGGCAGGCATGGGCTCTCGCTGCGGGGAGAACCTTCTCTGCGCCGTGCATCCAGCACGGGCTTCTCTTTAAACAAGCTGGGCACGAGGTGAGTGTGCCTTGCAGTGGGAGCTGAAAAGCAGTCTGTTAATGCCCTCGATGACCTTCCCACTGCAGAGTGACTTCACAGTCACACGCAGCACGTATGAAATGTTACAGCTCACCATGCTTAGATGAGCACCCGGTGGGTTCCAAAGCACCCGGTGGGTTCCAAACCACCAGACAGAGGGGTGAAACCTACAGCAGGATCTAAACCCAGCAGCCAGACACAGGCTAGCAGGAAAACAAGAAGTGATGAATGGGATCCGCTTTTGCACAACACTGAAGATTCCCTTTTTCAGGAAATTCCTGAAGCTTGCAGGGAGTGCAGTCGCAGTGGATGTTTTATTTTTAAGGTGTTATTTTGGGATTACTTCACTGTATTGATATGCTGTTTGTCCAAATGGTGAAGATGCAGTTTGTTATGAGGATTTCAGTCTTCTTGGAGCAAGTCCAGATGCCTGTTTTATTTCAACATGTTTTCACTATCATGAAATTAAAAGGGCACTCAGTTTAAGTATCACTTGTCAGAAATGTTTTCAGTAATATGAACAGCAGTAATTCCCCAGATCTCTCCAGTTAAGAGCATATATTATATATAGAGCTGTGAATTTGGAACAAAGCTGAATTCAAAATGTTCTTCCTCATTTTCTTCTTTCTATGCATCTCATAGTTTGATCAAAACTTTCTACATAATATACTCTGTTTCAAACAGATATTTAGAGAAACACATTCCCTGTCTGACAGATACAGATAATCCCAATAAGCCTTTCAGTTGAGAATTCTGGGGAAAAAACCCAAAACAACCCAAACCTACAATATTATTCCTAAACACACTGTATTTTCCATTACCTCTTGCATTTCCCATATAGTAATAGATTACTTTTCCAATAATTTTAGGAATTTCCTGTAAAGCTTGAGTTGTCTCAGGCAAAGCTCTTCATTTGCACAGTTACATCTGCAGGTGGAACTCTGCAGCAGAAACCTCCCCCTGTTAGGGTGAACTGCAGCTAGATGTTCAGGTGTCCCTTTTCACCCAGGAAGAAGATGGACACATTGAGTGGGATTCACTTCATGTAACTGTAGGCATTGAAATATTAGGTTTAACATCTCCTAATAGCCAATGGAAGAGAAGACCTTATAGCACCTTCCAGTGCCTGAAGGGGCTGGCAAGAATGCTGGGGGGGTACTTTTTACAAGGGCCTGTAGTGACAGGACAAGGGGTAACGGGTTTAAATTGAAAGAGGGGAGATTTAGACTGGATACCAGGAAGAAATTCTTTCCGGAGAGGATGGGGAGGCACTGGCGCAAGTTGCCCAGAGGAGCTGTG
>NW_010268247.1:11916-17071 GCF_000690775.1 Eurypyga helias
AATGGCAGGCTGGATGAGGCTTGGAGCAATGGAAGGTGTGGAAGGTGTCCCTGCCCATGGCAGGGGGGTTGGAACTGGATGATCTTTAAGGTCCCTTCCAACCCAAACCATTCTGTGAAATGAATGTTTTAAGGAATGACTGTCTGGCCTACCTTATATTCTATTATAGGATGTAATAAATTGCCCTCTGAGGTAGCCTCTAAAGGCCTGCAAAAGGAACCCAGAGTGGTCATGCCTAGCTTTTAGTTGTCTTTATTTGGGCAGAGGAATCCTCTCCAAGGTTAGAGTCCTTCATGCTACTCCACTCGCTGATGACACAATTTTTACCCACACAGGAAGAACATTCTATATATTCAGCTGTCACTTTTCCCACTTGGAAATCTTTTTCATAAACCAAACAACTCAGATTCTCAGTCCTTACACGCTTCCTTTAAGAGCTGACAGTTAAACCATCTTGCTTCTGGGAATTAGGAGTAAATGCCCTTCCCTTGCATCCACAGTCTTGTAAACCCAGAGAAAAAGAGTTCATTCTGTCTGAGTGTTATCGTCTTATGGTGCAACATATCTGAGGCAAATATCCGTCCCTTCCCATCATCCTAGCACCCGTCCACGGGGCAGTCACCGCTGTGTTTATCATCATAACACCGCATTGAGATAGAACATGCTCTCACGCTCGTTGCACAGAGCAGGAACCGAGGCAGCAGAGCCTTCCTGGAGCCCTGCAGTGAAGTAGGGGCAGAGATGAGGATAGGACGTGCTTCTCCAAAGTCCTACTCTGCACCATCCTTGCCTTCAAAATAGGCTGTTTTTGAAGGGATAGAGAGTGTCTTCACCTTTAACTTCTTCCCCCTTCAGTGCAAAAGAGCTTTGGGAAGCGGGGCATCTGTGAGCAGGAAGGGCAGAGGGAGCCTGCTGGGTAGCTGCCACTGCAGTGGGGAACTCCAAGGCCTTTTCTGCTGCATTACATCAGCAGTGAGCAATGGGAGGACTCATTTGAGCCAATTGTGGGTTGTCATTCTTCCTTCCAGACTCAGTGGCCTCTGAAATCACCCCATTGTCTGCGGCGGAATCTGGCACAGGCCCATAATGCCAGGTTACTTCACTTCCCTGCAGAATAAAAGATTTCTTCAACCATGAGAAATTTTCTCCTGACAGTGCCATTCTTTAGGGCTCCCACCTGTAGACTGTTTCATTTCCAGCTTACTCGCAAGGTGCTGAAAAGTCAGCGTGTGTGTTATCACTTGACAATATAGTCCAGCTAATACCGCTTCACCCTTTCGTATGTTGTCACTTACTGCTCTTTGCCTCAACAATGGCTCACAGTAACACTCAGAGCTTGGACTTCACTCTGTTTTTAAAAACGCTTGTGTAGCACAGTATCACCAGAGCTCTTGTTTCCTAAGAATCATACATATAGGGAAAAAAATTTCTATAATCAGTACTTTTTTTCCTTTTTTGAAATAGAAAGTTAAAACTTTAGATTTTGTCTACAGCCACTGGAGAGAAATGGACAGTCGTTTGTTTTTTCTTAAGGCAGGCATTAAAACAGGCCAGGCAATCTGTCTTTTCTCAGTTTATGGCTCAATATACACCCTAAACATCATAAAAATCTAGAAGATTTTATGGCAACCAAATGTCTCACAACTGAATTTCAAAGTTAGCATTCTTCTCCACTCCTTTTGACACAGAGTAAGTTTTGCCCTTTAAGTTTTCCTTAAGGTTTTGTTCTCAGGAGTCCTGTAGGCAACTGATGGCTCCTGTTCGTCTGCCTGTGCGGTACGTAGAGGCACAAAGCGTCTTACGATCTGTATCACTGAAATACCACGGGCTGGAGCTATGGACCAGCTTCCCAAGGTGGCAGGTGCTGTACAAACATAACACCAAAAGATGATCCTTTCCCCTGATTAGAAGTAGAGAGAGAGTACTTTTTTGTGACAGGAAGACAGAGATACACCAGGAAACCAAGAGAAGTGTGGTGGGATGTCTCTAACTATGGACACTTTTTTTGGATGGGGTGCCTTCATCTTTTCCTGTTTAACTGTCTAATAGAGGTCAGACAACAACCTGGCAGTGCCTTTTTCTATTCACTGGCAATTAAGGTGCACAGGGAGAACAACTCACATGCAGACATCTACACGTAAATGTTTCTGATTTGAATGAGGTTTCTAGTCCCATTTGAGATGCCTCAGGGTATCCCACATGGGTTTTAGCTGCTGCTCCAGATAAAGAAGGTCTGTATTCCTGTATTGTACCATGGATGGCCCAGGGCATCCCAAACTTTTACGTAAGTGAGGTGAATCCCACCATATGTATCTCAGCAGTGTCTTGTATATCTGTGTCCCCGTCTGCTGTGAACGTTTCTGTCAATGTCATATCTTCTAGGGCTGGGTCTGGAACACCTCTCCTTTAGGGACAGGCTGAGACAATTGGGCTTGTTCAGCCTGGAGAAGAGAAGGCTCTGGGGAGACCTTATAGCACCTTCCAGTACCTGAAGGGGGTTACACGGAAGCTGGGGGGAACTTTTACAAGGGCCTGTAGTGACAGGACAAGGGGTAACGGGTTTAAATTGAAAGCGGGGAGATTTAGATTGGATATCAGGAAGAAATTATTCATGGAGAGGGTGGTGAGGCACTAGGACAGGATCCCAGAGAAGCTGTGGATGCCCCATCCCTGGAAGTGTTCAAGGCCAGGCTGGATGAGGCTTTGAGCAACCTGGTCTAGTGGAAGGTGTCCCTGCCCATGGCAGGGGGGTTGGAACTAAGTGGTCTTTAAGGTCCCTTCCAACCCAAACCATTCCATGATATGATTCTATTCTGGAGATCACATAGTCCTTCTTGAGTCAGTCAGAATTTATTCACAGTCACTATAAATAAAAAATTGGGAAAAAACATAAAAGAAAGGAAACAAATATGTTAACGTTTATTCCTTCTTCCCAGTGAGACTCTTGCAAACAGAAGTGTGATACAGGAAGGCCGGTACATTTGACATAAAGCAGGAAAGGGACATACAGAGAGTTGTTCAGTGGAGGGTTTGCGGTCATCCAGAAGTGACTGCTGGGCAATCTGTACTTTGTCAGAGACTAAGACTGATCAAGAGGCCTCGTTTGGTGTGCTGACCCACTGCAGTGTGCTGGGCGTAGTTGAGATAGAGTTAATTTTCTTCACAGTAGCAAGTATGAGGCTGTGTTTTGGATTTGTGCTGAGAATACTGACAACATACTGATGTTTTCAGTTGTTGCCAAGGAATGTTTATACCAAGTCAAGGACTTTTTCAGGTCCTGACACTCCACCTGTGTTCCCAGCTTCTTCTCTACAAGAAGCTGGGAGGGGACACAGGCAGGACAGCTGACCCAAACTGACCCAAGGGGTATTTCATGCCATCAAATGTCATGCTCACTAGATAAGTGTGGGGTGGTCCGGGGCTCACTCTCTCTCTGTCTTGGTTGGGCTCTCTTGCTTGTTGGGGCTCACTCTGGCTCTGGTGTGATCTCTCTCTCGGGCTCTGGCTCTCACTACTCAGGACCTGGCTGGGCATCAGTTGGCGGGTGGTGAGCAATTGTATAGTTTGTTTTATTTTCCATTATTTTCATTACATACTATTATTAGCAGTGGTAGTGTTATTTTCCTTACATGTTATTAGTGATAATCCTATTAGTAGTAGTATTGTTAGAATTATTGGTATTGTTGGCATTTTTAGTATCACTGTTTTATTCATTTATTTTCAATTATGGAATTGTTCTTATCTCAACCCACGAGTTTTCCTCATCTTTTCCTCCAATTCTCCTCCTTCACTGCAGGAGGAGGGTGAGTCAGCAGCTGTGTGGTACTTAGTTGCTGGCTGGGGTTAAACCACGTCATGCAGTCAGGATGACCTGTGAGAGAAAAACCTGGGAGCAAAGAGAAATACCCTGGAGCAAACGTGGCAGTTGTGACAGAAGGAGCTGTATGCCCATGGAAAGCAGGAGCCGACCTGGATGACCGCTGCAGCCCTGACTCCTGCTACGTAACCACACCTCACAGCGCTTTCGCCCCCTACGAGACCTGGACCACGTCCTCCCTCCGTGCCAAACAGCAGAGGTGCAGAGGCAAAGCTCCCTGTGCGGTGGGACCGCGTATCTCATCAGGAGATGAGTAGACACAGAGTCCGGATAGGGAAGGGATCTGTGGTTAGTATGGTATTGCTGATGGAGTCCTACAGCGGTATCTCGCGCTGTGTTTCTGCTGGAGTTGTCCGCCCTCTACCCTTGGGGACCTCTCCCTCACTTGTAATTCTCCTCTAGTCATTCATAGGTGAGACTTGTCTGAGTAGTTACGATTTTTGTAGCACTCACTTTTTCCAACCATCTGTAAAAACCTTTCCACAGACCCAAATGGGGCTGGTACTAGGCCCAAGTAAATGCAATTTAGAAAAAATCACGTCTAAGAACGGAAGATCCTGAAACATCTCCACTCTTCTTGTAGGGACCATGCGTAGGGCAGACCTTTTGCTGTGCTTCAAGCTCTCCTGGTCCTTTGTAAGGGTAGCAGTGGGGTGAAGAGGTCAGACAAAGACAGCAAATAAATTAATTCCTGTGAAATTTGTATTTCCTTTCTGGGATAATGGCAATCAGCTGGGAATTTTGGCAAAACCTTTTGTGGATTTTTCTTGCAGAGTTACAACACATTGCAAGATTTTTGCCTTCTTGGCTCTTGTTTCCTCTTTTCTTGCCAGATATTGTAAGGATTCAAGAAGGATGAGTAATTAAAACCCATGCAAAGAACGTGGCTGACAATTACAATATCTACCTGACAAGGCCACGTAGGTGACAGACCTCAGAGCTCCTGCAGCATCTGCTTATGCCCTGCGAGGGCCGGAGGGACCCTGGGGGTTCACCTCACACTTGGGGACCCTCCGAAAAGGAACCTGCCCCGCTGGGTGTCCAGGTGAAGAGTCTGACACGTCTGAGACCACGGAGGTGCCACCAAAACCTCCCACCCCAGCCCTGAGGTGGCCCACCCCGGGGTGAGAGGACGGCGGCCCCTGAGCCGCCCGCACAGCCGGGACACGGCGAACAACGATGAGGATGAGGAAAAAAGTATGGTTTTCCTCAGGAAATAAATGAAACTAGCGGTATATGAGGTAAAAAAGGGGGTGACGCCCCACAGGAAGCGCTGGG
>NW_010268248.1:0-66763 GCF_000690775.1 Eurypyga helias
AGTATTATTTTCTCACAATGTTAATATGTCACCCATACTCAACACCGACTTCTGCCTACAGTGGACCTGTATTTATACACAATTATATACAACATTCATACTTCAGATTTGTATGTCAGTTCTGCAACAGTTAGGATTCTGGCAACAGAAACTATATGGAAAGTCCGTTTTCCATTAAAAGCATTCACCACTTTCCATTTTTAATGGGTCTATTTTACAACAGTTTTCCCTTTTTGCCAGCCCCCCGTTCTCTTTTCTTGTCCCAAAAGGCAAACGCAGCTCTACATAGTGGCTTTTTCTACAGATGACTTCAAGCAATTTCCTTGATCTTCATGGAGGTGGTGGAGGCCCCGTTCCTATTCTACGGAAGACAATGTCCATCTTACAATCAAAGGTGACTGTGCAAGCAAGGGCTTGGGGCACTCAGGCAGTGTTCTCATCCTGTACAGCACACTGCCCAACAAACAAGCTCTTAACAGTCTTGGCTGCATGAACCCAGTCAGCCTGCACTCTGAAGAGACAATAAGGGTGTCTACTTCAGCAGTTCTTTTTCTTAGTAACTTGAAGAATCTTCAGGTATCCAGAAAAAAATATAAGTAAATAAATAAATACAGCTAGACAAAGTAGAGGTAATGTGTGACTATGCTCCTGTAATTCTCAATGTAAGAAATTTGGTTTGGACGTGCAATTGTATTTACTGAATCTAGTCGGGACTGTTAAGAGCTACGCTGTTACTTCTGCCAATCTGAGGTAAATCACACAAGTCATTATTTTGTTAGGGAAACCCATGGGAAAACTGTGATTCTTGGGTGTCAAAAATAATCAGAAATAAGGAACACAAAGACAACAAATGTTGCTAAAGGACAGGGAGAGTCTTCCTTCCCATCCGTAACTGACAGCACCAAGAAAATCCAGCTGTACCTCATGTCCAGGGTGGCTTTTCCATGTCTCCCTGATCGGATGCAGCTGAGAAAGATGTTCCCTATTCCCACTCAGGCCCTCACACCATGAGCACAAAGCAAAAGCACAAAGCTCTTCCCCTGCTGCCACCTCAGCTCATGCAGCTGCTTGCCCACAGATCACACGTGGGCTGAACCAAGCTCTCAGCACAGAGGAGGAGGGACGATCCAATCCTCAGGGTCCCATTTCCTCCTGCACCAAAGATTTCCTTTACCTAGCTGAGTTGTCTCCAAGGCCAGTACTGCCCAGAGCTAACCTAGCCTGGCTGCAGCCAGAGCACACAGGGCTCCTCTTGGAGACAATTAAAGAGGTATTTTATTGGGTGCTGGTGTTCCCCCAGTGACTCTACAAGAAGCCTACGAAGCTTCGTCCACCTTGGTCAAATCAGCTGCATGATTCCCCGTGGGCTTTGCTTTTCCGTCTACACAAGGATGGGAAACCTCTGTTTTGCTGCTGTGAAACCTCCTCCACACAACATACGTAACTTCCCCCCAGATCCCATACACTGAGAAAAGATAAACACACACAAATTCCTGAGTTTCAGTACTGATACAAGAAGGTATCTGATGTTCAGAAGATCTAACAGAATAAGTGGAAAATAAATATTTTGGACATTTAAAAACTATTTTGGGGAGCCATAAACGGGTTACTGTTAAAATGATTACTTAAAAAGTACTCAAAAGCTGTCCATTTTATTTAAGGACTTCAATAAAAGTTTCACTTTGGAATAAACATTCCATCAATAACTCAGGCGAAACCTTTTTCTGGCTTACAGGCAAACACCGTGTCTTTCTTTTCTTTGTATTTAAAAAAATACAGGGCTCCTTCAAATTTTTACAAAATAGGAGAAGATAAGTCTACTTGTGATTTCCACCTCTAACATGAAGCCAGTTTCTTGCTTACGCAAATGTGAACGTTAAAAAATCGTATTAATAAAGTTAGTGTACATAGTCTATTTCTCTTCTGTTTACTGGAATAGTACTTTCACTGTTTTTTATCATAAAGTCAATTTACACTGAAAACATATTATGCACTGAATATTAAAAAAATAAAAGCTAGCAAACCCTGTCTTGTTTTGAAAAACAAGAAACAAAAAGTTGATATCCAAAACAGACAGGTATTTTGCTTTACTAATTCTAAACTGATCAATCCATGGAAGGCCACATCATGCAAACACGGAAACATGCTCAGTGTCCCATCAGTATTCCTAACACAGGCAGACAGGCAGATGTCATATTTGCAGAAGGAATGCCAAATGTCTATCAATAAGACATTACCATGGCCAGAAATAACCACGTTACCATGACTGTGTGGTTACTTTGTAAGACAGTCCAAGTGGGGGAAATACTTACTCTTCAAGTTGAGAATTCTAAAATCAATCTAATGTCACTTAAAAATAGGAGACGCAATGTAACTGATACGCTGAACATAGGACCCACACAGGGAAGATGCTGCTATTTCTGTAAGTACAAGAGAGTGCAAAGTAATGTAGTCCCACTGAATTCAGGCATTCTACATTCACTTATGACAGATGAACATCTGGTCTTTTATATTTCAGGAAAGGTAGGATAAACACTACTCCACCATTCAGAAAAATACCTGTTATCTCCACCAACTTAAATGGATTTAGACCAGAATATATTTTTCTTAGACTCTTAAGCTGAAAAACTATGCAGACATTAAAAAAAAAGTACTTCCCAATCACTGGTTCTTCACACTGGAGTTTTCTGAAAATTCAAACTACATGGAAAAATGGCAAATGCACATTAGTGCTGTAAGACCCAACTTCTATTTCATAAGTCATTTCAGCCACTGAGGAGCCTGACCTTTGCCATCTTCCCATAAAATTTAGGACTGCAAGAGATTAGCCCCCTTTGATAAAAGCCTTAGGCTCTCATGTTCCTGCTTTTACAGATCTGAGCCACAGCTCAGCTGTGAAGGTTAAGGACAAAATTCTGTCTTATCCTACCTTTCTTCAGCTGCAAATGACCACACACACACACTGTACTGTATTACACTGTATCCAGGTCTGCTCACCTGGAAACAGAGTAAAGCGGTCTTAAAAGTTCCCTGATCCTGAAGGGAACTGCTCGATGGGATGATGTGTACCACCAAATAACTTTACATCCCTCCAAAATAAACCAGCAGAAAAGACAACAAAAATCTCGAGCCCTTCTGGCAGGACAGGTGGTACGTTAAAATGTCTTGTCTTATCTCCCTCCTTCACATCTAACTCATCTGTCCTTTCCTTTTATTGAAAAACACGGCTCGCATTGTCAGGTTTTGAGTGTAAGTATGTGTGGTTTATATAACATTTTGTGCCGCCTAATTAGTTTACTAGCAATTAAAAATAAAACCATGGCAGCACTCCACTTGCCAGTTTCACCTTGTCACAAATGTGCTTGACGTTCACCGTGTCTTAAATAAAACATATCACTAGCAGGGAGAGCTCTTTTCCATCATTTTTTTTTTTCCCCCCACCATTTGGTATAATTATTCCTGACAATTTGCCCATCACACTGTAAGAGTCTTTCCAGAAGGAGAAAAATACTACTTTGTGTTCTTGTGATCACAAGTCTAATTGAGCGGAAAACAAATCTGTTAAAAAGAAAGAAAAAAAGGAAAAAAAAGAAAAAAAAAAGGGATTGAGGAGAGACAAGCTAATGTTTCACTCAGTTAAAAATAATATAATATGATGAGCAAAATAACAAAGAAACGTGCTACCAGCCACTCCTGGAAATCTTAATAGATTTTCTTCCCCTGATTTCCAGAGGAAGTCTCTGCAGCAGATGCTGCTTTAATACAAGCCATGATGACATTCAGGTCTATTTTACTGTGACGTACAGCCTTATTTCCTAGTTTTTAATTATGCCTATCATTATTACTTCCAAGCTGCGTACGGCAATTGCTAGGTCACAGTGGTACACCGCTGCTAGAGCCGCTGCTGACTGGTGTGAAGGCCACTTTCCCTTTAATCTGTGGCAGCAGCAAACTAGGTGCCACGTGTGTAATTTAAACTGACAGGAAACATTAGCGTTACCGTACACTTTGTCAATTAAATGATGGTTTAATCAGTACAAATCTGAATGGTCAAATAATGTTATAATTAAAAGGAAATAATGGAAAGTGGTTTGGTGATTAATTAACAGAACAGCAAGTACCAGCAGCACATCTTGTATGTGATATTACTTTTCTCCTCTTCCACACGGGCTGGGGTGGGGGTGGTGGGAGGCACACTGACCTTGCAGCCTGAGAAAATCCATTTCTGAGCTGCAGATCCAGCAGCAATGGCAATTTTCCCAAGCTCACATAAATGAGGGGGAGCTTTACCTTTTTACCTTCCCTGCAGTGCTCTTCACAGCACCGCCATGTGCCATCTCTAGTGACTTGACTTTTTTTTTTTGGTCTGCCTTTACAAATAGGAGACTGGATACCTTGTAAACCCTGGACACCTTGACATATACTCTGGAGCACCAGAAAATAAGGCACTGTCTTTATCTCCCACTGGCTGATGTCCTGCTCGTTGCGGCAGCTCCGTCCCTTTCTTACTGCACTGGCATGCGACAAGCAACACCACAGTATACACTGGCCATCTATGAGACGTACTGTGACGTGCAAGATTAAATTCTGAACGATAGCGATCACCAAAGCAGCACAGCACCAGCGAGGAACCACTCGCTCCGGCGTGTCTGACGTGCAGTAGTGTGTGTTACACGAAGTATGATAAGGTATGCTTAAGAACTCTGGAGGACTTCTATAGTTCATGCAAAAAACAAATGAGCAAATCCAGTTTTCCAGTGGTGGGTGCTGATCTCTGGACAGCAGGGTTTAACTTCCAAACATGCTCAATATTCACATCTCTAAAGAAACTTAAAAGGATCAGGGCTTTTGTAAGAAAGGCCCCAAATGAAGGCATGTAAAATCTGAAATAGTGTTTTAGATTACATAAGCTTTAAAAATCTGTGCTTAATTTGAGATGGGTACGATCAGACCCCAGAACTGAAGCTACTGCCAAAGTTCAGTCGGCTGGACTGTCACTGGCATGCCAGCTCCGATTTGACTGCCTGGCCTCCAGCAGACAAAGGCTGGTATCATAAATGTCATCCTTTCACTTCAGGTCATCAATCTACCTCATAATGGTCAAAAAAAGACCAGCAGATGGATGTGTTAAAAACAACTAATGGAGCAGCAAGAGAGTCAGGTCAAATCCTATTGTTCAGAAAGGGGAGAGCTGCCACGGTGCCAGCATTGCACAGTACACCCAGCGAATTTTCTAAGGTCCAGGGTTAGTGAACAAGAGAGAGCTGAAGACTCTTCATCCAAATTTGTCATGTTTTGCCTTATTACAGTGAATCGTACAACGGAACAGCAACATGCACATTCAATCACGAGTAAAATGAGGGTGGGATGTTATATTTAATATTTATACGCATGGCATACTGGCAAAATTACTGGCATCTGTATGTGTGTGAATGAGTGTTTTGAGGAACATGTGTTGTGTGCAATGCTGTTTATTATCAGTAAATGAAGCCAAAAGCTAAGTTGAAAATGAATGCTAAATTAAAAATTATATAAAATGGAGTGAAATGATTTAATTAGCAGATTATAAGTGACACGCTTTACTATTAGAACTAGCTTGGGAGGGATTGAGGGAAGGGAGGAGGAAAAAAAACCCCTTGACTAGACACAGAAGGGTGGAAAAACGTTTCTTTTCCCTCTGTCTGAGGAGTTACAAACACAGTAACATATTGTCCTGGTGTTTATAATCACAGACTCTGCTGCCGTCACAGTACTTGCTTAATGAGGCAGCCAGTTAGAAATAATGAGACTTTGAAACAAATTGTTCTCACTTCTAAAAAGGGAAAGAGGAAAGATGCGTGGTACTCTAATACAGTGCAACAGGAGTGGCTTGGAAACATCTCTATACTTAACTCCTTGTGCTGTATCCCTCCAAAGGAATTTTTGAGTTGAGAAATATGCTCTGATTTTTTATATAACCAAGGAAAAAAGCTCGGAACTCCATTTATGGCCAGGTTTTGCCACTAACTTGTTGCATGACTTCATTAAAAAAGCATAGCTTGCTAAATTAACTAATGCATGGGTAACGCTTTGAACTTTTTTGCTTGGTCTCTGCCTTTAAAACGGAGTATACCACTCCTATCATGATCATCCATTAAAATTGTCAATATTCTCTGCCAGCAGAAATTGATTTCGCTTCTCTGCTTATAGGAGCACGGCTGGAAAGCAACCCGTCACCCCAGCTGCTAAATGGCACGTAGGGTATGTCGGGAGGTGGGAAATCCAGCCCGCACGCCTGCACAGGGCAGCTACGTATTCGCACGATTCCCTGGCACCACAGGCAGTGAAATAAGGTAGATTCGCAGATTCTTTTCCCATCGTTTCCCTGGACACCCCATCTTGTCCCAGCACTATCCTCCTCCGCACTGACTTTTTAAACAGCATATGGAGCTCACAGCCTGGCTTGCTCTGTCCCCAGTGTGCGTATCCCCTGGGCTGCCTGTCAAACTCCTACTTCCCTGCTCCCAGAGAGCAGAATCATCTAAGCCTGCTGCACCCTGAGAATGCTCCCCATGTTCAATATAGCTTTAAACAACCCAATACCAACACACAAGCCCCTCTTTGGTAAAATAATCCTGCTTAAATTCAGAACCCAGAAAAATATGACAACCTTGGTAAGCCTTTAAACTAAAAGCCTTTAATTTATTTTCATCTCCAAATACCAAACGAGCATAAATGTGAGTAGAGTTGGTATATATGGGCACCAATACTTCTATGTATTTTGGTGAAAAATCCCCAGCAGCTGCCCTAGGGTGACCAGCGTTACTGTCTCCTCCGCAGCCCGGGAAGGAGCAGTGACTTCAGGCTGTGATCCCACAGAGCCGACGGGGCTCAGCCTGACCCAACGCCGAACCGTTCAAGCAGAGGAGCAGCCCTACTTGGAGCAAACATCCCAACAAGACGGAGACACTAGGTGCACAACCACAGGGAGACAGAAGCAAGAGGCTAAGCAGGGTACTTGAGATGCAAAAATTCACTATCCACTGAATTAGAGAGTGAGATGCTGAACCCCCACGCTGGCCCAGCAACAGGGAGGGAGAACCAAGGCTGCCAGAGGAAGCACCCCCAGCCTAAGCTTATTCAAACAGCTGAGCAGATGCTGGCTCTTCAGACAGCCATACGGCTGCCTTTTCCATCCAACATACTGCACCAAAGTGCTGAACAGCAACTGCAGAAAACAACAGACGGGAAATAGCAAGGACTATATATTATGTGTAGATTAGAAAAAAAAGTTCTCCACCTCAGCCTGCTTGCACCTTTTAGCTACTTCTTGGTAGTATTGATCCAGGAACAGGTGTTGGGTTATACGAGCTCCGTCTCCTTCTCTGGAAGCCAGGAAGGACGCAGATTTTAAAGTCTGTGTATCAGACAATAAGCCATATTACCTTCTAGGCATCTATTGTTCATGGCTTTCCATACAATAATCTGCTAATTTGAAAAAAATATAGAAAAAAACAAGAGGGAGAGTGAACTTAATATAAATGACTTCAGATGTGTTTGTTTATAGAAAAAATTGAAGGCTTGAGGAGAGGGGAGGGAGGATTTTTTTCCTAGTCTCCCATGTACTCCTAAAATGGTCTGTGCATTGCCTGGGAGTAAATCAATACTAAGCACAGTCCAGGCGAGACTGCCATCTTACATGAAGCACTGACTGTAAAATAGACACAAAAGACACATGATACTCTCTAAGGTCCCCAGCAGCTATAATATCCATCCTTGGCAGCTCGCTTGACATTTCCTTGCCCTGCTTCCCAGTCCTCTTTCTTCCTCCCTCCTCCCTCCCCCTCTCCTTCTCCCTCTCTCTCTCTAACAGCTATGCTCTGCCTCTCAGGGGCTCGCCGACCGGGTGAACAGATAACAAACCTGTCAAGAAGGGTTTAGCTGGGGAATAAATCCTGCATTCGCCAGGAAATGATGTGTACAATGGGAGAATACAAGGGATGACATGAGCCTTCCCTTCTGAGAGAGTGGCCAAGAGATGCTTAAAATGTTACAGTGCGTGCTAAATGGACATTGGGATGGCTGATTAGATCGTATCGCGGACATTTCAAGTGGCTCCCTTCCTCCCCACCTTTCACTGCTACTGAAGGCACACAAAGAAAGCAGACAAAGCCCACCCCTACCTCTCCTCCTTAAAACATATATGTATTTGTAGAGACTTGACCACAAGGAAGGTGGGGTTGGCATGCACTAAGCTTAAGGTAAAATCTATTTGAGTGGGAGGAAGGGTCACATGAAATCCACCGGGTAGCTACAATTTCCATCTATAAAAGGAAAATATAAAAGCAAGAACCTTATCTTGGTGACTTAATACTTGTCTGCTTATTACTCTTTTCAAAGGGCCTTTTGCACAAATCTGATTTGCACTGGTGCAATAAAGATTCATTATCCTTTTACACAGCAGACTTTGCATTTCTGCTCAGGATCTAATTATGAAAAAACAGGAACCATCCCATAAACAGATGCTAATCACAGTAGGAAAAGTACTTTCATTTGAGTAACAAGGTAGCTTAGAAAGTTTGCTTGGAAGATTGCTGTATCAGCAAGAAGAGCTATTGGGGAGGGGAAGATCTGATTCAGTACTTTTTGCAGGCAGCATGTACAAGCTGAGATTTTTTTTAGTTGGAAACAGAAAAAGAGCAATTACATACAGCAGTAACTCTCCTCTCCCGCACGCATGTGTGAGGGAGAACCTCGTCTCCGAACGCTTCTCAAGTTTATGACGCTGGCTGGCTCAAATCAAAATCTTGGATTAACCTCCAACTCAAACCTTGGAAAACTTTGGGATTCCAATGGAATAATTGCTTTTGGTTTTAAGTACAGCAAAATATATTGCTGCTGTGTTTGCGTGTCTGAGGACCGCTTTCCCCTGCATCCCAACATGTGCACCATGGCTCTGACGTGCATTTTTTAAAGCAATGTCATCCGCCACGTGGATAATTTACAGAGCTGAGGAATCTTTCAAAATAAAATCATTGCCAATGCATTTTCAACCCTCCAAATCCAAGATGCTAGTTTTCACTCTTTTAAAATACCTTCTTAGCTACTGCTATCACAGTGTAAAATGTGACCGCAACT
Organism: Eurypyga helias; assembly: GCF_000690775.1. NCBI lineage: Eukaryota > Metazoa > Chordata > Aves > Eurypygiformes > Eurypygidae > Eurypyga > Eurypyga helias. Next base: position 9,118 of record NW_010268248.1, read on the forward strand.
GATGGCTATTACCGAAAAGCATGCCCGTCACGTGTGTATCGAACAACATGGGGCAGGCAGGGGTGAGACAAACTGATTAAAGCAACAGTAATTTGCACTGAGAATCTTACACACAGAACATGGAAAATAGTTTGGTTATTGGTCATTATTTAGTCATGTAATGGTTCCTTAAAGTTTATTAACCCAGAAAACATGGATTTTTGGTAACTTTGCCAAAATTGATGTTTAAAAACACATTAAGAAGCTAAATCCACTGTGCAGTAAGCAAGTAGCCAAATACGATTTCTTGGAATGTTTCTCAGTTGATGATGGAAGCACCAATTTATTTAGAGCCACAACAGCGAGTGTCTTCCACTCACTTCCAAGAGACGCTACAGCTAAGAGTCCACTTGTCAGGGACCAACACTACCTAAACACACACAATAATCTGAATGACAACTTCTTTCTTGCTATAATAAAGGCCAGACTGTGTTCAGACAACTCTGCTTATGCATCTTTAAATTCATATATAACATCTGGCTACTGGTAAACCACAGTGACATAACACAATGCAATAAACCTTGTTTGCAACATCTTGAAGGAACAAAGCCTTCACTAATGGCATTTTAATGAGGAGATGCATACACTAATTACTGCTGTCTTGTAGCTGGCCTAAAAAAAATCCTGCACCCAGGAAAAGCAATCTTGAATCGCATTTTTCTGAAGTTTTGCTTTTTTATGGTTTGTTTTCTATGTGTTGGGATTTATTTTTGTTGTCGTTCTTGGTGGAGCAGACAGGACTAAACAGGAAAAACATAAATGGCTTCATCTAGGAGGAAAAAGGAAGATTACTGTTGAACAAGATCATATCTTCCCTTTTTATTCTATGTAAGTGTTTTATTAATTTGCAACTAATATTTTACAGAAGAGACACACAGAATACTTAGCTATTACTAGAGGAATTAGGCAATATCATATGATCCTGTTTATGCACTAATAGTAACGAGTGATGCACTGGTTTGCCACAGACAGCATTTTATTGCTGCAGGGCCACATGTGCTGGGAGTTGCAGTGACCTTACTCTCAGAGGTTCACATCTTATTTTCTACTGCTAAGTGTTGCTTTTTTTCCATTTCTGGAGGGGAAGAAGGTCACTTCTCACTATTACTGTTCCATTAACTTACACTATAGCACACACATTCTTAATCCAATAGCATCTTACATTGTGCCTTTTAACTCAATAATGCATTATTTTCTGAAGTCTTGCCTACACTGACCAAATTAATACCTGAGGTTCTGCAGCTATCATGAGCAGAGCAAATTTTCCGTAAGAGCATTGAGGGGCTCAGGCACTGTTACACTAAATCTGTTTTTCTTTTCACCTTTGCCATTGTTAACACTGTGAGCGATGGGCTGCCACACTTCTACAGATCCGCAAGCACTGGAGGTTGATTCTCATTCACACTCAGCATCAATGAGAACCAGACCCCACATGCCATTTGTTAAGGCTTACACTTATTGAATAACACTGATGCCTCACAACGTTTCTTGACAGACAGTAGACAAGACAAAACCTGCATTTTAGCAATGTTGCATTTTGTAAATATCACTCTTTGGCCAAGGTGTTATTTGGAGACAATGGGAATACATGATATCCTTCCCACACACACCGATGGGAGTGCTGGGACTCAGTTTGGTGCAACTTTAACCATATTAAACACTGACTTTGCTCACCTGAAAGAAATGACACAGCCATTACTTGTGATTCATGTACGCACTGGAGCCTTTCAGTAACACTGTCAACATAATTTTATCTAGCAATTGCTCTGGGTGAAGAAAGTTGCTCCAGTTCAACTTGTTCTGCCATTTCTAATTTAATGTCTTAAATAAATAAATAAAAAAGCAGGAATTTTTTATTTAAGAATCTGATTCTAGACATATCAATGCATTAACACTCATCCCTGCAGATTCAGCCTTTTCTGATTGAATTCTGGATCATTTTTATTCAGTGAAAGCAACAGGAAAAGTCCAGGATGCCAAGAGAATAATATACTACAAGCTGGTGTTATGATGACATGCTCCGAATACTCCCCTGCCAAAATGAAATTTAATTTTACCCATTGTTTGTATTATTCAAACGACTATCGACAGTAAATCTATCCAGCATGATGTTTCCTCTTTGTATTCATTGCAGCCTTTAGACTGGAAGGAATTAAAAAAAAAAAAGGAAGAAAAGGAAACGTTTTCCCCCTTACTCCTTCCCTGGTATCAGGCTACACGAGGCCACTGAAGCCCAGTTGATTTCCCAAGTCCAATTATTTTGCAGTACACAATCCTCTAGAATAGCACTCCTCACCTGGGGACTCCGTCTGCCTAAACACACTGCACTTAATGGAGTCCCTGAAGTTGTCTCCATTTCATTGCTTCTAACTAATAGGCTGTGATATTTTTTTCCCCAAATAGACCACAGCTCTTCCCACTCCCCTTGCCCATCCTCCACAGAAAATCAAAGTGGCTAACGAGGCATTAGGAGACTGCCTGCCCATCTCCCATCGCCTTATCTTCACTACCACCTACTGACTGCAGGTCTTAAAGCCACAACCACCTCATCTGCAGCACCTCTGAGGTCTTCTTCCAGCGTCACGTTTCTCATTTCTTAAAAACAAGGCAGAGAGAAAGAGAAAACTTGGTCTTGTAGCTACCACATACTGGCATGAATGTTATTAGACCCCTTCAGGTGTAAGGCTTAATAAAAACTGCTCTCTCTTAAGATGTTGCCAATTTTAATATAATCTAGCCTATTTTTACTTTTCTTTCAATCTCAAGCTACCGTTTGTCCTCATGTGTAACAGCACATCTCTGAAAAAAACCTGCAACTTCAGGAAACAGAATGATGTGAATTCTTCATCAAAACAAGAACTTCTGCCTCCCTTCCCTTCCAAATTCCATTGCTTTTGTTTTTCTTTACCATCTCACCTTCCCATGACTGTCTCAGCCAGCCAAAGTCCAGTTACATGGTGCCTGGTCTGAACACACCATCTTGGAAGAAATACACGACTCAAAATACTAGAATCGCCAGTGTTGAGTTTCAAAACGTATGAGGATTTCGAGGGGCAGGAGGAAGGGAATATTACTATCATGTTTGAAAGGTCCTGCACAGCTGTTAGGGACAGAGTACTGCTCACCAGGAGTCCAGGCAGTGAATGTGAGCTTGTTCTGAGGCAGGCCGTACGGGAAGGTCTCATTCACAGAAAGCAAAACATCATCTTTTCTTTTTTTTTTCCTTCTAAAGAAACCACTCTGACGTTATCTGGAATGTGAAATGGTGAGGTGAGGGACACGATCTTCACATGCCTTCACAGGGAAGGAATAAGGCTTTGCCAGGCTCTGAGGGGGACACAAGCTGACCAGCCATGGCCCAGCAGCCTGCCTGGCCGCAGAGAAGGTAACTGCATCCTGGCCTGTATGAACAGCCGTGCAGCCAGGAGATCCCAGAGGGAAGCAATCATTTTTAAGCCCAGAGAGTATGAAGCCCTGAGAAACCCAGTCTGATCTCCCAGCCAGCCCAGCCCGAGCAGGAGCTTGGACTAGAGACTGCCTGAGGTCCCTTCAACCTAAATTATGTTACAATTCTACAATTCATTAAAGCAGCAGACTAAAACTGCATGGATCGTACTGAAAAACAACAACAACCTGCATTTCAAGGCTGTTTCAGAGGAGGTGGCAGGGACGTATGGGCACAAAAGGCTAAAAAGGCACAGACAGCCCTGTTATGAAGGGCTTTGACTTTGCAACATCAGCTCCCAAGTATGAATCTGTCTGAAAACTGGAGGTCTGAGGGGAAATGAAAGGGAAAAGCCTGATCCCCCTCTGCCCTGCCTTTTTTGGGGTCACTGTGCTAGCAGGACACACCGAGGCAGCATCGCATTCCCACTGAAAGCAGGACAGAAACCCCAGTGACTTTGAGGAACTCGCTTATCATTTGCTGCTGCCTGACAGCTGCCTCTGTTCAAAGCATTTTTTGGACTTACTGATTTAAAAAAAAAAATCTAGCTCGATTATGTGTTGTGAATAAACAAGGTTCTGTCAATGTAAGAACCTGAACTGAAACAGTGAAGAAATATAACTGAACAATAAAGAAAACTAAACCATTAATTCATTAATTCAACTTAGAACATCTACTTCCTATGTTTTACTCCTCAGTGAAAGACAGAATTCACCTGAGAAGGTCTGTGTTGAGCAGGCAGTATCACAGTACTCAGTATCCCAGACACCTTAGCTAGTGGGTGTTTTCCTGCAATAAAAAATGGAATACCACATTTCATTTAGCATGTAAGCTGTCTGGGTACAGTAATTCTTGTTCCTAAACAGCACTGAACACAGTGGGGCCTCATGTTTCCTTAGACCTTAAAGAATTACCAGTGGGGAAACATGGGGTAGGAAACTGGGGCTATGTCCTCACTGCTGAAGGCAGCATAAAAGGGGAGATGGGGCTAAAGGGCAACTAGGCTGGGTGTCTCCTCTTGCTGATTAAAGCCAAGCACCTCAGTAGATAATTTTCTGGTCCTTTTTAATCTATTCTGGCTGTTGGGAAAGGTTTTGTGGCTGAAAAAGCATTCAAAACCAAACCAAAACCAGAAAACTTTAGACAACTCTTCTTTTTTTTTTTTTTTTTCTTTCTTGTGTCTATGGGTGGCAGCTTTTCTTGTGGTGGTGTGGGATTGCCTTCCACTGTCCTTCAAAAGACTTTAAAAGACTATTAGAAAAGAGGAAGGGGGATACCACCACCCTTATAACAAAAATACAAAGGGTGAGCTCTTCACAAAATCCAATGCATATCCACAAGAAGCAGTGAATATGAACACAGGTTTATTCCAAATACATTCCCTGTCCCCAAGGTGAAAGACCTTGGTTATTAAGGTTTTACCTACTGCATACATAAACCCCACATAATCATACCCATCTTGAAAAATTATTTGCTCAGTGCTGTCACAGAAGTTTAGTATGTTGGCTCGTTCCTCATACACAGAACTTCTGAATGCTGCCCATGACGACAGGAAACACTATTCAAACTTGAATCTCGTGGTTACCTCAGTCTGGTAAAACCTGCACAATTGTGTCATTTCTAGGTGTGATCACATAAGTAAATGTTGGGATTTTCAAAGCTACCAACAAACTTAATTTTTAGATGTTTGTTACAAACCAGAATAAGGATTTTGGAAGCAGAAATACTTGGCACTCTCAGTGGCCCCAGAGAAGTGCTTCTCTCCTTCTGCAAGGCCCTGGTGACATCACTTTTAACCTTCTGACTTTCAGGTTTTGCATTTTAACATGGGGCTAATGCACAAGGACACACACCACTGGGCTTCTCTGAATAACCCATGAAGCGCAGGTAAAACCCCTGGACGAAAGGTGGATGCTACTATAAGCGAATGGAGTGCTGGAGCTGTGCTGAATACAGAACATGCTATTTTTTAATTTGTGGGGTTTTTTTGTAAAAAGCTTCTTTTGTAGAGGACCTAGCAAAACACTCCCTTCTGCCAGCATCTCATCTCCCTAGATACAGTCCATTTGCCTGGGGAAGATGAGCTGTGCTGTCCAAGAGTGACTGCGCTACATACAGACGGAAAGACAATCAAAACAGAGACGTTCAACAGCTCACAGTCACTCCAAAGTTCCTGTACTTCATTACTTAATGCAAGACAAGATAGTAATATTTAATCACATTTGACATTTAGCTTGAGGTACAGTAAGTACACCTAAACCTTTTTGGCCAAAATTGGCTTTGATGTTCCCCCGGGAGTCAGTTATTGTTGTCTTCAAAGGTTAAAACCCTGACTAACTCCGGTACGTAAAATGACAGGAGCTCAGGGATAAAAGAGGAGAGTCTCTAGAGCGATCACCCAGATGAACCTCATTTCTTCCCCCTAACTTATCATGACTGTAATATGTAACTTGCAAATATATCCTCTATTTGAAAAGATTTCCTGGAGAAGGGAGAGCTTCCCTGCTTTGCAGACACTAGTGTTACAGTGTTTTTGCAGAGTACATATTAAAATGCATTAAGACATAACTAGGGTTGTCTTCATGTTATGCTGCTATTCTTAAGCTGTTATGTTACTAAGCCACATTGGCGTTTTTCAACTTTCCTTTGATGTTCTCTCTATTATCTTTTTATAGCATAATCACACATTTTGGTATGTCGAAGATCAAAGGGAAGCTGGAGCTTCTAAGGCTAAGCCTGGATATGGGGCCTGTAACTAACTGAATTCATTATATTTAATAATATTCTCTAAGGAATGGCAGGGGAAAGTCATATGAAATAATAAACATGAAGGTAAATAGTGAAAGACTACTGAAGTAAGTTTAATCGCAGTTTTGTTTTCTGCCTCTCTTAAGCTCCTGCACTAACTCTGTCACCCTCCACTACATGACTGATCAGGACTCACAGACATTTATGTCCCAGCTACCCGGCTGGGACAGGTTTTAATACTTCTTCACTTTGGCTTCTCTTTAGCATCTCTCTCAACTAAAAACGTAAAATTTATTACAGATTGAGATGCCCTTACATAGGTTGTTTTGAGCAATGCTTAATTGGACAACGCTATGCATCTGATAAACAAATTGAAACATTTAAAAATATTCTCAAAGCAGACAGGTGCACGTAAGAAAAAAAACGGTCTTTAAAAAGAACCTAATTCCTTTGGAATCCTTGGAATTCTTATGCCAAAATACTCATCTTCTGGCAGGCTTGGTAAGATTAAAATTAGTTCTAGCTGGCATCACCAGAAAGCTATAACACACAGCTGAATGACAGTCAAAAAGGTGTAAAATTCTCTTCTACCTTAGAAAGCACAAAGAAATGTATTCTAACTTGATCCTTGCAGCTGAATGCTTACTGATGAGTGAAAGTGAAACCTTATCAATTAACTAAGAACTGGTTTAAGAAAAGAGCCACTAAATTGCACAGCCAAATGTCATTAAGAGCTTGCTTTTCATGCTTAGAAATGTTGAAGTTTATTCAGATTAACTTGTAAAGTGTTCTAATTGACCAGTGCTACTAAAGCTCTGTGCAGGCACAGTTAACAAGAACAGACCCCTTCCTTTGGTTAGGTATGTTCTTGGGGTCTAATTCAAGCTGTGTTAGAAGTTACTCACTCTTACAGCTGAAGTGCAGTAACCAATTCGATGCAACTGCTTCAACTGGCTTGTTCCAGTGGGAAATACAACAGGTCAACACTAATCACCTTCAGCAACTTGTTTCACTTCACACAGAAAAGGCTAGAAGCCCCTGTGCTGTCAAATCTTGCAATTAAAAAAAAGAGGGAGGGGTAGGCAAGAAAGTTCTGCTGTGGTCTGTCAAAAAATAAAAGGTGTAAAGATATTAGGAAATCACTGTCCTCCGTTTCTGCAAGTTTCTGGACTGCAGCATCACTGGAAGTATCAGCGTGGGGAGAGACAAGACATGAAGAGAGGGCAGAAATGCTTTGCTCTTGGACCTGAAACCACTTTGAATGGCTTCATAGCTGTCAACTACCAGCTGGGAATAGGTAATTCCTTAAACGATCCCAACTGCACTGCAAGAGAACGTCTGACTGATTTAGAAGTGATTTAGGATATAACCACAAGGGAATTAACACTATTTTAACGTTGAGTAAGAGTCCACCAAAAAGTTTAATGTGATGTTGCCAGACCACTTCGAGTTCACACTTCTAACTATTCTGAAGTGACTTCCCAAGAGCCTTTTTACAACCAAGGCCTAACCTGAATGTAGCCCTGCCCTTTCTCCACTGGCATCTCACAGATCAGGAATCAATGCTCAGGAACTGCCTACGCCCGCAACAGGAGGGCAAGCAGCACTCCGTGTTTTGACCGAAGCTCACCAACATCATGGACAGCACCTCAAGACCAGCACATTGAATTGAAAATAGTGGGAAATGAGCATGAAATTCAGCCAGGACCAAGCAACTATGGGTTACTAAACGTCTCACAACCAAAAGCCATCAGACAATCCAGTTCAATCCATCATTTGAAAGATCTCGCTTGCAGAAGATGATTTGGGCTGATCTCTGCCTCTACATAACTGAAATTCTTGGAAATTATTGGAGGGAAGATTAAAAACTTCTGCAACTTTGCTACTATTCTGCTAGCCTGAATTTTCTACAGAAGCCCCATAATCAGTGACAAAGACTATAGTTAGGTTTAGAAATTTTAGTTTCACAGAAGAGGCAAAAAAAGTCTCTTTCATTCTATCAGTTCCACAAGATACATGTGTATCTCACATGCAACCTTTTTCTTGTGCCCCCTAAGTGCTTTCTAACACGCCAACATGCTGCACTTACTTGGTCCTCTCCCAGTTTAACGCCATGAAGATTCAGCTTTTAAACCCATGCAGAGTAACCAGCAAATCAGCTTAATACCCAGTGTACACCGCTCTGTCTTTTGACAAAACGATCCGACGATCATGTAGGAAATCACGCGCTCAGAGGGGTGAAGTTGGCCACACTGAATCCTGTCCTAAGTGTTACGGAGCTTAGAAAATATGAGAAATTCATGTTGAGAATGAACTGAGGATTCAAACCTGCCTGATACTGACGCAACACGTGTCAATTCCTCCTCCCGGATTCTCTGCTCATTGAAATCCCAACAATGGATCCAGGGAGTTTATTTTTAGAGCATTGTTCAATTAATCTTAGTTCTCTCGATAGACAACAGCGAGCTAGTATTGCAGCTCTGCATTAAGCATGCTCATTTTTTATCGCTATGGTACAATAATTTAACTTTATTGAAGTGAGGGTTTAAGTCCCCAACGCAGATTGAAGTGCTGAGCCTGAGTATTCCGGGGTAACCACAGTCCTTGTGCCTGTATTAGTGCCAAACTTCCCTGAAACGCTAACTTTCAACCTAGAAGCCCTTTTGCAATGTGTACATTTTCAGTATTTAACACTGTACTTTTTGAATCATGAAAAACATCCAATATTTCCACAGAATACCTGTTTCTCTTAAAAGATTCACCACTTTTGAACAATTTCTCAACACAGTTGTTTTGTAAAAAAAAAAAAAAAAATTCCCAAACAACTCTCCTTATGTGGTAAAATCTATTTGATAAGACCATCAATTGGTACTAAGTTTATTATCTCTAGGGAATACATCAAACTGCCATTACACTTCACCTATGATCTAGTCAAGAGAGAATTTAGTTATGTATTTTTATCCAGAAGGAAATATATGAAAACCTAAACAATTGCAAAGCCCAAATGCAAATGACAGTTTATCCAGATGATAAGCTCAATACTAAAATTTATCCAAAAAATGGTAAAGCAAAACTTGACCTTCTATAAAGATTTTCAACTCCACATACTCGAGGTGGAACAAGACAGGAAATTTTAATTTAAGGTTCTGAAAAAGGAAGCAGAGTTATACCCTTGCTCAAAGAGACTACGATTCTAACAGGTTTTTAAAAGGATTACAAAATACTTGCGTGGGCCCTTGGCCGCACGGCCTGAGAACACGGAGTAGAAACGAACAACAAAAGGAAATACAATTTTCTTGTTGTACATACAGCTTTAAGGATGTGATAAAAAAAAGACATTGTATTTTGTGTGGCATCTTTTAATGACAGTCCCACAGTGAGATATGGGAAGTGCCAATATGATATACAAGTAGAATCTCCGTATTTCACTTGTATCACTAGTTCTGTATCATGAAGCAGTGGGTCATATTTTTGTACTCAGGTATTACTTTAAAAGCAACATGGCTTTTCCTGGTTATTATGCCTGAGTGGATAAAAAGGTACAATAAGGCACTGATTATATTGTCCGCAAAAGCAACAGAAAATCCTACTAATAGAAGAATATTGCTCTATTTGTTGTTGTGGCACAAACACTGCTCAGCACCTCCTAGAGATGCTGGAAACCAACCAAAGAACAGTGTTGGGGTTTTTTTCTGGTGGAGGTTTAGAATTCACTTCTCCTGTCCTATCAGCCAAAGCACTAGGAGATGATTATAAATCCAGAGGGTGGTATTTTCTAATCTGCCAATAGGATTTAGATGCACAACCCTAATTTATTTCAAAGGAGCTGTAATTCCAAGCCTAGTCTTTGAAAACAGGGTTAAATATACCTACATGTCTAAAGATAAAGCCAAAGCAAAGGAGCCAAGACTATTCCAAGCCTAGTCTTTGAAAACAGGGTTAAATATACCTACATGTCTAAAGATAAAGCCAAAGGTGAGGGAAGTCTTTTTTGACAAATAAACGATGAAGAGAAGAACAACAAACCTATAGGGAACAACAAATGTAATGGATTACTGATAATGTCAGAAAGTAGATGTCTGCAGCCAGGCAGACCTACTGCAGACTCGTTTAGAACAAAATAAAGCAACACATGATACACCATACATTTGGGTTTTGCTGTTTGTGAAACTCACTTCTGCCATTCTGTATTTTCCTTGTCTTTCACAGTATCACTTGAGGTAACTATTTAAGCTCATTTTACTTGTGAGTAGGTTGAGACATAAATCCAAGGTTACAGACAAAATCTCTGATTCAGCAAAGCACTTAAGCACATGCTTAGCTGTAAACACATGTACCATCCCATAAAAAGTAAAGATAATCATGTGCTTAAGTGCTTTGCTGAATCAGGGCCAAAGACAATAGCAGAGCCAGGAAGAGAAGCCAGGCATCACTAAAACAACTAGACAACCTTCCCTGCAACATAATTGTTATAAAAAGGAATAGATCATAAAGAGGATGGTTATGACTTTTTAGAAGAGTTAAGAACAGCTGTCACGGGGTGGGGGGTAGGGACTGAGAATAAACAGGCATTTCAGTATTGGTTTTCACAGCATCCTTAAGAAAGCAGAAGGTAATTTGCTTCCTATTTCCTCTCATGCCACTCTTTCAAACATGCTTCCTCACTCAATGAAAATTACAGTGCATTACCTAGCAGTTCTGCTAATTTGATTTAAGATGGATAACCATTTATTACTGTTATCTTTGACTATTAGAAAAGACAATACAAGAAAGAGCAGACAGGTGAGTGAGAGCAGGAACTAGATGCCAAGTAGGAAACAGCAACATTGTTCTCCTGATTTTTATTAGGTAGAAAACAAACATTTCACTAGGCATTCATTTCTGTTCAGAAGTAATGAACACAACACTAAGGATACAGTCTGTATTTTCAGCACATCAACCACCAGTCACAGAGGATTCATCAGTCATGTTGGGGATGCACCAATTCCCACCCCAGCCCGTGTCAGACTGCCCAATCCTTTCCCGGAGAGCATGCGCCTGCCCGACGTCATCTCACACAAAGAAACACTGTACGCCCTGATGGGCTCTGAGCAAGCACTGAAGTCTGAGGGATGAAACTTGAGGTGAAGAAGGCTCCTGGGGAAAGACCCAATTTGTTCAAACAGCCTGCTGTATGGTTTTAATAAATTTCCTGAATACATTTCAGAAACCTTAAGGGTTTTTGGGGGGTCAGGTATCTGCTCTGCATTTCTTTTAGATGGCAAACTGTCTTAAACTATCCAGTTCAGTGTTTCTCCTCTACAGCCTCCAGTTGGAAATGCTCTCTCCTTTCTCTGGAGCCAAACACATTGTTATCTAGCTTCCCCGAGAGAAGCAGCAGGTATCACGGTGCTAACCGCACATTTGGTTCAGATTAACTTATCTCCCCCTTGTGCAGGATCATAAAAAGTTAATTGGAATATGCAGCTCCAACACACACCACAATGTGAGCTGGGCCAGGGAACACTAAAATCTAACCGTGTGGCAGCTCTCTGTTTGGAAACAAGCTAAAACCTGTCAGATCTCATTTTGAGAAAACAGAAAAGGCAAGGTAATTTAACCAAGATCTGTTTTTTTCTGGCATAACCTTGTAACTTCCTATGGGACGCACCGTGATATGACACAAACCAAACTCTACTTTGTAGGCAGAGATGGCTGCTGTTGTTTTTCTAGCTCTGACTCTGGGGTACATGGCAAAAAGGGTATGAAAAAGGTAAATCAGAGCCACCAAAGTTGGTCAGGAGCATCCAGACAGACTATGATTGACCGAGGAGACCCTGCTCCTGCCCCTCACCAGGGGTTTCCCCAGCAGCATTCACAGGTCAGCAGTCCAGAGGCCTTAGCCAGGAGTGCTGTAAAGCCAATGAGAGTTTGGAGCTGCTGACAGTATCAACAAGGCAATCATCTGGGTTTAGATATGTCTCATGGCCCTGTTTATGTAGTCATTTCCTTCTTGGTGTCCTAATAAACAGCTTCCTAGTCTTCAAAATTCTTTTTAATTAGTTTTGATTAAAGAATAAATTAATAATTATCCCCCCATCAGTGATAATACAATTCACAGTGCTCCTGAATCCCACTGTTTGGTACTCCGAGCTTAAGCACAGCTCAGTAAATGCATCCATCCCCTCTCCTGCAGCTACACCTCTTCTCACTAATCCTACAGCTAACCATGAGGCTTTCATGAGTCAGACTGAAAACCTCAGAAAGCACCGTCCCCCTCTACACACCCCCACTGGTGAGTGACCACCACCCCACACGGCATTTTGGGAGTAAATCACCATTCAAGCAGTGACAGAGCGTCACAAAGCAGCAAGAAACACACTTCTGGAAGACCTCTTCCACAGCTTTTGGCACAGATAGAGACTGAATGAGTGAATGAGTTTGTACTCAGATCTTCTTAAGTGAAAGTGTAGGGTTTGGTATGGTTTGCTTTTTTTCCATAGGACTGAAAAATCTCTTTTCCATGCCCTGGTCTGCCACAGCTCCTTACACACGCCGAGTTAAGTCATGTCATGTATCCCTGCCCCTGCGGTGCCTCTGCGCAGGTACAAAAACAACTGGCTTTTTCTTTTTCTCTGGCTGCGTCTGCGAGATTGCAAAGTTCTTCAGAGGAACATCTCGCTTTAGCTGAGGAGATATACAGCACCTTCCACGATAAAGCAGACAGCATTTGTAGTGCTACTGCAATATAAATAGGCTGCACTAAACATAATTCAGCAAAAGGCATTTCAGTGATCTTGCAAGCAGGAAGAAAAAACAGTAAATAGGAAACATCCTGACAGAAAAAGAACCGATGAAGCAAAATAGATGGCTATTCAGCATTGCTTTATAGTCTGGATATTGAACATTCGGGGAAAAGCAGATAAAGAAAGCATGCTCCTTCCTTCAGACACGTGTTAGCAAAGGTAATGAATAAAGCGAGCATCACTGAGAGGTTTAGCTACGCACTCTGCACACAAAGGCATGCTCATTTGCCTGGAAGAAAAGATGTGTTTTATAAAATTAGCCAGTGTGTTTTTATAGTAACTTCCAAAGGCATTTCCTCCAACTCCACTGTTATTGCCAAACACACAAGGGTAAATAACAACATCCACGACGTCAATGCTTCATTCAACACACAAAGGTAACTTTTTCTCCCCTCACGAAAGGAGGCATCGTGGTAGAAAGTGAAAAGGCCGTTAACAGCCATGACTTCAGCACCAGTGAGGCCAATCCAGTAACATCAGGTAAGCAGTCCAGAAAGGGAGATCATTAGACAGCCCTACCCTGATATTCTTTTTAAGTCACAGTGCCATCCACTTCTTATGTGGAGGATGGTACACACTCATTTTGCTTTTATTGAGTCAAAAATAAGACAGTAATTGGATTGAGGCTTTCAGGGGAGAAGGGAGGGAAAAAGGATCTTCTTAGACTCCCTAATGCCAATCTTCATGACCTGTCTGATCTCTCAGTAAATGCCACATATAGGTTAATCCTCACAAATCCTCAGTACGACCTTGTCAAATCAAACTGTTCATCAGTTTGTTCAGCGGCTACTAGATGAGAATAAACAAATGAACTCATGCTGCACGCCTTCCAGCTGTCATTTAGGAGTGCTTATAGACGAGGTCTCTTTAGTGGGCGCCCCACTGCAAAGATCTCTGATTGGAAAACGTGGCAAACTAACAGATCGACCTGTTTAACTAACATACCTGTAAGCATGCTGCAAGTGAAAGACATACGCACACTTAGACATTTTAGTCTGTGTGCCCTAAACATTGTCTTCTCCTTGATTTTCTTCATTTTAAATAATACTTATTTTTTAAAACATATACCCATCCCTATTAAACGGTATCATGACATAATGCTGGGCAAGTGTGTAACAAGGACGTGCCTCAGGCACTGAATTGCTCCTTTTACCTACGAAACAAGCAAAATGCAGCAGCATCACCACTGCCTCCCATGCACTCACTGCTCAGCTACCGAGCCCTCTTTTGGGGCACGATGGGACATTTATCCCCTTTAACCTCAAGGCGATCAGAGGAGGTCCTAATGTGTGATAATACCTTTGCTGCTGTCTGTGCTCGGATTGATGCCATTCATTTATTCCATGTTGGCCTGCAGCCACCCAACAGATGGCAATGACTTTTAGATGAAGCAGGGTAATTTTGAACTAGTGACCCAAAAGGTGAAAGGTTTTGTAGCCCACTGCTTGGCCTCTGGCCCTAACATCTGTGAACTTGCCCTTTCCAAATACAGTCAGAATAGTGCTTCAGGCACTGAAAAATACACATACAGCATTACCACTTGGTTTAGTTCTCTCTCACTTCTCATAACCTTCAAAATACAGTACTATTATGCCCCACTCCAACTGCTCACCTAACTATATCTTGTCGTTATGTCAACACCCAAAGAGTACAATTTTGAACATCTGCTTGTCATCTTATCTCTCAAGCATCTTTGCAATTTCTGCCATGCTACCTCTTCATGAATTGAGGACAGTCTAGTCAAAATCTATTCTCTTTCCCTCATGTCTCAGGAGACAGTTTACTGCAAGGAGTAAATCACTGCAGTCTACAGTTCGGTCTTTCTTTTCTATAACCTGGATTAATCTATATATGTTTTACCCAACAATGCTATTGTTCCTACAACTCTGTCCTTGTTGAGATAGTGACTACAATTTTATAGATGTATTCTGAAGGTCAAACGTTGCGGATAAAAGTACAGTGCAAAGTACTTGAAGAACGCAAAAGCTCTGTGCACACATTCTTCCCCCAATGTATGATACCCAACTTCATCCCTGAAAAAGCATGTGTTCTCCTGTATGGCCTACCTTCTCTATGTTACTCTCTGTGTTTTGGGCTTGGGTTTTTCCACCCCTTTTCTTCTACTGCAGGATATGTCAGATTTCAAAGGTCTTTCTCTTCATGTACTTCATCCTCAGGACCATGTATCACAGCAGTTGGTCCTGAGGCCAAAAAGCAATAGAAGTTGTGCTATTTTCTGAATCAGTGAGATCTCTCTCAAAAGTCAGATGAAGATCCACTCTTTCAGGAGCAGAACAAAGAAAAGCAACCCTTCTGGTCCTAAGAAACTGTCAATTGAATTTCTAAATTACATAAGGTTGTGATGACCCTGCTCAAAAAGCAGTTCACCAGAGAGATACAGCATGAATCGAACTAATAGAGTAACAGGACTGGAGTGTTTCCGTTGCAGTAAGGGCAAAACTCTGAATGTGCTAAGAGAATGACAGCAAAGGACAGACATAATACTGCAAGAGAGAAAAAAAAATATATATACCCCCACAAAAAACCCCACCAACAAACCACTGAAACAAACCCCAACAAATTTAATGTATTTATCACCGTATTTTGTGAAGCAGTAAAACAGATATGTGGAAAAGGCTGCAGTTTCTGCATAACTATCCCATCTGTAGACATTTCCAACTCCATCATTAATCAGTGCTTCTCTCCTCTGCAGTACTCATAACAAACCCCAACACTAAATCCCAGTGTAAATCCTGCAATCGGTCTCGGAGTGTGAAACAGACAGTTGACTTTAGGTTTCTTCTTTATGTTCAGAAACACGAATAAATCACACACCATCAAGTTTATCATTTTTTCTCCTCAGAGAAATATGAAATATTATAGATCATCTTCAGTACATCAGTTTCTTCACACTCCATTAGCAAGCAAGGTCTATTTTTCATGTAATTTACCAAACCAGTGGCCTAATTTCTCTTATTTCTTTTGGAGCAGGAAACATACACAGAGAAATGTTCTCCTGTTACACTTCACCCACAACCAACTTTCCTGTCTTTCCTTCCAGCATTACAAAACGCTGTTGAAATTGGCTATCAGCTCTAGGTGGTCCAGATCTTACGTTCCTTTTCAGAGATGCTATGAAAAAAGCTGACTGTCAGAAATAAAACCTATCATCAGATAAAGAACTTAAGATTTTTCAAGCTGGATGCTCAGAAAAAGCTGTATCCCAAATATGAACCAGCTCTGAAGGGTTAGCAGGTTTTGTGGTGTGTATGTGTGTGTACAAGAGGAAAGGTTAGCCATGCGTTTCTGAAATGGTGCTGTGCCGTCATGATCTCACTTCACAAAGAAACATATTCCTCGCACTGATACCCTGAAAAAAAAACCCCACACCAAAACCAAACCCATCACCACCACCCCAGAGCCCAGAAAGCACTCTCAAAACCTCCAAGAACAACTCTCTCGGTTTCAAAAATTACCTCTGATAACTGGTTCCCTTGACACACACACCGAGGATACCACGGGAATGGACCATGACACAAGACTCCCCCTGAGACTGTCCCTCCAGGTCCCACGAAAGCCAGGGTGGCAGAACAGCGTGCTTCCCATGACCATGCTGGAACTGCCCCGAGGACACAAAAAGGACCTCAGTCTCCAAGGCCACCAGTTCGGAATTTTCACAGAGACCATAAGAACAAGTGTCATAAAAAAATGGTAGTGGAAGGTAAGATGAAGATGGTGCAGTCTTTCCTTACTACCAAAAATCCTCCTATTCTGCCAAAGGGGGTTATGGTGCTCCTTGCTCACAACAGGAGAGAAAGAAATAGGTGGAACTACAGCCAAAATAATAGGATTCAAGACACAGGCCTCCTCTTTTCCCCTTCAACTCTGTAAGAGGAATCAATTACAAAACCTTGCAGTATGTTAACCTCCTCTCCCTCTTTTTTGTCCCTCACCCCAAAATAAGTTCCAGTTTCCCTGTAGAAACACGTAGGAGGCAGGCTGACAGGATTTCCCAGTGAACCCCTGCAATTCCTCCCCTACCAGCTGAAGGTTGAATGGTGCGAGTCCACACTTGGGCAGGGGGAATGAGGGGACATCCCCTTTTACAGTACCTGCACGTTGCCTGCAAGAAAGGCAGGGGAGGAGAAATATATTGGAAGATCTGCAGATGGAAGAAAACCTCTAATGCCATGACTGCAGTAAGAAATGCTACTAGTGAAAAACAAAATCTTAAGACAGTTGCTTGGATGTTGAAAAAAACACAAATACACAAGCAAAATACAAGGCCCCAAAACTTCAGAATTATCTTCGGCATAAAGCCAAAGTGAGGCCCAGTTCTAAGTGCAGACAAAGTAGATTATAAGGTAAATTATGCTGGTAAATTGGGAATGGCTTTGCTGACTCTCCTGCAAAGGCCAGAAAAATCAAGTTGGCAGCTGCCAGCTCCTGGAGGGACTGGGGTGCTCTTGTTGGTGAAGCCTTGCACCAGCTACAGAAGAAAAGAACTGTTTTTCTTCTCAGAGCTCCTACTGCTAATAAACTGCAAATCTCCCATTTCTTTCCTCCGCCGTTCAGCCTGCTCTCCAAGGGCAGTTTCACAGGTGGATCCCAGTGGCTTTAAAACTGCCACCCAGTCACGCGTGCTCAAAGCAGCAGAAAAAGCATTGCCTGCTTCTAACCTCTAAATGTGACCAGTCACGCCGGATCTGGAACCAAGGGGCCCTCCGGTTCCTCGGCGGGTTTAATCCACTTCAACAGGATATGCTAAAGCAGCAGAGGACCACAGCAAAATAAAATACATGAGGGCAGTGCCCTCCATTAAAACATCACCGGTCCAACGATTGCCCAGGGTCAGGTGGGGTTGTAGCAACCTGAGTTATTTCTCAGGATTTTTTCCCTCATAATTTCCAATCCCCCTGAACTGATGACTCTCAAAATTGTTTCGTAGCATGAGTCTTTTGCTCCTTCTTTGCACAGGCACAACCAGACTGTAACATAAAACATTTATTCCAGAGCCAAACGTGTATTCAAAACATTAGCTCCAGCAAGAGAAACAATCAGGCACAAGAGCTTTCTGTTCCATTCCCAACAGTACACTTAGTAAGAAGAGAACGACTTTATCAACAAGCAGTAAAAACCTTAGTTTCCCATGTCTGAAAGAGATTTCATTAAATGCTTCCCTTCACTAGGTGCAGATCATTGTATTTCTCATAGACTGTAAGCAATGTGAGCCTGTGTCTGCACAACGAGGCCTGAGCCCTGACTGACAGCTCTAGGAATTACAATAAATACTGCAGGAGCACAAGCAATGCTTTCACAGGAGTCTACTGGCAAATGGAGTGCTTTCTTACAGAAACCGAACCAAAGCAAACAAACAGAAACCACACGCACAACAGAAAATGAAACCTGGTAAACCTCTGTTTAATGCTCTTTCTCAGAAAAGAGTTTTAAGAAAAATGCTCATTTAGCAAAGACACTTCCCATTTTACCTGTGGCTGCAGGATTCGGTCTGTGCCGCAACATCTGGCGTGACCAGGGGGCATGCTGCCTGTGCCAGCCCCAGGTATGTCTGCACACAGCCTCGGAAGGCCTGTCACCTTCGGCAACGCATTCTTAGGCCAGCCAGGGTGCAACAGTGGGAGGTCCCTGTCCGACAGGGCCAACGCTGAGACCTGTGCTTCCCCTGCCTGCCAGTCCAGCCCAATCCTCTCACGACAAAAGCCTGTGTTTCAAATACCTGCCAAATGCCTCTTCCCACTGGTGATGGGAAGCTGCCTGAAATTTCTCAAAGGGTTTGGCTGTATTATTCATGCACTGACAGACTCCTTGGCAGTGGTAAAGGCCACAGTGATGGTGAAAAAAGCTAATTCACAGCCTAAGAAGGATTAATCTTGCTACTGTGAAATGTCTTGGCTACAGTGAGAGCTAGCCACTCATGGGACAGACGTAAGCCAGAATTAAACCAAGTACATGCAGAAAATTATGCTTTTCTTGCAAAGACAGAAGAGGACAAATAACTTGAAGGCAGTCTGCTGAAAAATTTCACTTAGAGATCAGTGACACCCCAGCAGGTGGGAAGGTCACACCTCACTCCTGCTCCATCTCCTTCCACACTCCAAACTGCTCAGAGCAATAACCACAGTTCTGATTCAGGCAACGAAATTGCACCATTCAGGGTAAGCAAGGCAAACCTGCCTCCAACTCCAGTACTAATGAAAATTGTCTTCAAATGTAAGACTCAATCTTTTCCAACCCATTCGTATTTCTCATCTGCAGATGAATGAGTCACAAATAGAAAAGATCACTCTCTGCTACGCCTACAACACGCCTATCTCACGACAGATCTCTCCCGGTCTCAGCCCTGCCCAGAGGACGAGGGAACAGCACCCAGCACGGCAGGACAACCCAAACGCCATCCACCACTATTCTGACCAAGGGACCACGTTATAGCACACATTCCTGTAGCCCACAGCACAGCCTACACACTCAACCACCTGCACTCTGTTTCCATGACAGTGGAACCAGCAAAAACCAACTTGCAAACTTCTGTTCAATCCCTGACTTGTTCACAGTCCTGGCCCTTTGTAAGCCGTGTGTCCTTTAGAAAGGGATGTGGATATCACAGGTATGAGGCGGCACTGGCAGGGAAAGGACCAGCAGGGCACCGGCGTAAGGAGGCTGAGTCTATCAGTAGAGGTTTTCAGGCTTCCAGAGACAGATCTTTGGGGGAAGATGCAGACACACAAGTGCAGCTGTAATAGTTCTGTATTTTAGCTTAACTTTTTCATCCCTTAAGGCATGTTTAAATACTGTCTCTGAATAAACACTAGTAAAAGTTGTGTATCTGCATGAAGGAAAAGCTATATCCTCTTTCTTTGATGCCAGCCAGCACTGCTAAACACTCCGCAGACACCCGCATTTTAAGAGAAAGGACAGCAAATGGAAAATACCTCCATACGGAAATACTGAGAGCGATCCACTTAGAGGCTCTTAATGCTACTGCTCTGATTGCCCTTATACGCTAGTAGAGACAAAGGAATGCAATTTGATTGTGCATTTCTAAGATGAAATTATATTCCTCACTTTCTATCTTTCTCAAGCATTTGCAGTTTTTCAGAAAATGCCATCAACAGTATAAATCTCGTGGGCCTAATACAATGGACAAAGTCAGAGTAATCAATTCTTATTTATTCATCAGCCTCTATCATGATGTTCCATAATCATTATTCTACAGTTTAGAGACAATAATAATGAAGCTAACAGAACTAATGCAATTTGCGGTGAGTAAGATGTTGGCAGGCAATGGCAATAACATTCCTTGATAATAACACAGTAAGGCAAATAGGTCTTGGTCATCAGAAAGGATATTAGAATGGACAAAAACACACTAGGGGAAGGAGGCCTTAAATGTACATATTTTCAAGTTGTTGGTTTTTTTTTTCTAAAATATTAAGGCAAAAACATGAGAGAACCAATCTGCAACATCAGAAGTGAAGGATTTAGGGTTATGTAAAATCACTTTTCCTCTCAAGAAGGCACAGTAACAGGATTTGAACATCCTCACAGAATCTAAATGCAGTGAGATTAGAGGAGTCAGACGAACGAAAAACCGAACATTTCTATTGGAAGAAAATTCTTTAATTACAAAGTAGTCTGCTATGGAAAGCCTGCAAATCCTGGCTATGTGTGCACACTAAAGACAAGAGCCACCACCTAAAACTCTTTGCTGCTTGGTTCTCCTTGCCTGTGCAAATAGAAGAGCTTGAAAAACGGGCAAGGGAGAAAAGCACAAAGCAAGGAATGGTACTTAGATCCCTGGGAGCAGTGTCTACTGCAAATGACACATTGCTGGGGTTGCTTTTAGTTCTCAAACACTTCCTTGTTCCAATGATCAGAGGAATTTCTGGGTGAGAGGGATCACTGCACCACAGAAGACCCAGTTCAAAGGGACAGCAAGCCACACAGAATAATTCTGTGGCTATATGACCCCTTGAAATGCTCAGAGAAGCATAGACCTGCACCTTAAAAATCTCAACTACTAAAAAAGACAGGGTGGAAAAAAAGGAAAAGAAAGAAAAAAAAACTTGTTTATAATAAAGACTACATTCTGTAGCAATTTCCTAGATTCCTGGGGTTAGAAATCTAGATTGCCAATGGATAAGTTAGCCTTAAAATCACATCCCTGCTGACAAAAATTCATTTCTTATAACCGTCTCCATTTACCGGAATGTTGAATCTTTCCCATGGGGAAGGAACAAATGAAAATGTTATTTCTCTGCTCATGAACTCATACCTTTCTGTCTGCTTTTCACTGTTGGCAATTTCATTCTCTTCCAAATTTGACTAAAGCCTGTGACCTGGGGGAAATAATGTCTATATAATAATCTTCTGAAACTCTAATTCTGAGTCATGTTTTTTTGGATGTTGCCTCACACTTTATGAAAATTGCACTGAGCTATGAAATGTAAGTGATGTGATGTCTCTGCCTTAACATAATCATTTTGTCTGGTGAACATGCTGCAAATAATAATAATAATAACAATAATAATAAAAAGGGAGTCTCCTTTGAAAGCAACAAAAATAAACTAAAATTAGAAAAAAAAAAAATCCATGCCTAATGGCAAAAAAATGTTGTGGCACCCTATTCCACAAGTTTATTTTCACTGTCCCATGGAAACAACTATTCACAACCGGTAGCAAATTAATGGTGTGGGAGAGGCAAGCAGAAAACTCATGGCACTGTGGCTGAGCAGCTTAACAGCCCTAAAGCTCCCCTGACTGTGTGCTTCAGGGGACCTCACTAAATCCTGGCACAAAGTGTCACATCAGCACTTTGCTCCCAGTGCCTTGGCCTGGCCAAACCCCCACATTTGCATATGGGGAGAAATCAGAAACAAGTTCATAAAACACCAAATGCCTGGAAAGCGTAATTATTGGCTGGGGTCTCCCGAGCAGCTTGCTGAGCAAACTCAGCAGTGGGGATGTTGCAGTTGATCAACTCTTCCCCCAAAAGCAGAAATAACCACAGAATCTGTTTATTGGATCCACAGCCACACACTGGCTGCATCCCTTCCCAGCTCTATAAATCTGCACAAACAAAGCTGTACATTACCAGATGTTTATTTTATTTTTTTTTTTAATCCACACCGACCCACAAAATCTGCAATGCGCTAGATCAAATGGTGGAAATCATTCAAAAACTTGCTCTAAACAAAACTGGTACTGCCATATGTTTTGGGCCTTTCTCCATGTGAGCTCCACTTAGCTCCACAGGTGTAAATCTAGAATAACCCCATTTAGATCAACAGTTATTCCACATCTGCAGAGATGCAGCGTTCGGGTGTTGGAATTTGGTCTCTGATGTTACTGGGAGGTATATTATATATATATACATATTTATACATCCAACTGAGAAATGCCGAACAAGCGAGGAATGTTTTATTGGTTGCAAACAACAAGCCTGGCAAAGACAAACTGAAAAATTTTCAACTGATCTACTTCAGCCTTAGATTTGCGGTGAGTTGAAGCCCACAGCAGTGCATGTTTGCTGCCAGGCAAATATCCCGTAAGTAATATTTTTACAGTGCATCCTAAATCTGCAAACTGGTAGCTGTAAAGCACATCTTGAATGGTGAAAAACAGGGGGAACTGACAGCCCAGACCTCAGACAGCAAATAACATATTCCAGTGTCATGAGGAAATTCATTTTGTCACTCTGACACCATCTGAAAAAATACAATCTCTCAGAGGTAAGTCCTACATGAACTCAGACAGACTGTGATCTTAGACGAGGCAGAATTCCGGGTCCTCACTACCTTTCTGGTTTTACAAGCTGCCCCACTGCCCTGTGGCTATCTTGTAATGGATTAAAGCCCTTACTGTGCCTGCCCTTCTGTTAGCAGCCTAAGACTATCAGCATGGAAAGCATGTGTATGTGTATGCATGTGTGCGTGCGCGTGTCCGTACGAGGGAAAGGCAAGGCACGGCAGTGTGGGTGTCTCTTGGGACATAAAAAGCAATGAAGGAAGGTGATGTGAGAGTTAATGGAGGACGCTCATCCCTGGTCTACGGCACGACAGCACTGAGTTCAAATGTGGGTCCTGAACTAGATGAGCAGGTCACTGACCTCCTGCAGAGCTCCACACAGAAACAGGATCGATTCCTGCAAAACCCACCTGGCAGCAGAGGATCTCCTTCAAGTACAGGACACCACAAGTCCTGCACGTGGCTCAGCACGCTCAGGCAGAGGGTGAGCACTGCACTGGGTCTCTCCAGGCAGATGCACCCACTTCACAACCAAATCCCACAGCCACTGAAGAAACACAAACAACCCCACCGCCTCTGGCAGGCTTGGGGACAGCACTACTGAGCCAAACCCCGTCACACCAATGAATGTTTTACTGCTGACTTCTTAGTTTTCCATCAGGCCTAGCATGAATAACAGTTTCGCTGGTTTAGACCAATCATCTCATCCGGTTGCCTTCTACACACAAGAAGTTTCATTGTGATTTTTTCCTAAAGCACCTTGGATAAAACCCATGTGAGAAGTGCACATTCTTAATTTGTTGTTGCTTTTAATGGTGGTGCTGTAATGTATTTTTTTCAAAAAAGCTTTACAACTTTTTTACATGACAATGGTAAAAGGTTAGTTTTAAATAATCAAGAAAGAAATAATTTCCATCAGATAAAGCAGTCAACAGCATCAGAAACGTGGCGGCAATTACTTGTTGCACTTTACAATGAAATCCTTGTAGTATAATAACCACAAGATGATGAAACACATTTTGTCTCCATTTCACATGACTGACCCCAATTTTGCCAAGGACATCTGAACACATTTAACATACTAAAATCTTCCATTAGGATAATGAAAATACACATTATTGAATTCTGTATTTGCTTTATAGTGCTACAAATAGCATATCCAATCTTTCTTACTTTTGGTTGAGACTACACCTGCATAATTGTTCACATTTCTCAGAGGCTGAAATAAGCTACAAAATTAAGGAAGAGGAAGATGTTGACCTCACAATCCATTGTGCAGCACTTACGTGATTTTATGTGCTGTATGTGTTTAGTGAAAAAGGATTGTGTATAACCTAGCAACCCACAAAAGATATACAGCTATCCTCCACAACCTATGCTAAACCAAATGAACTATGAACAGCTTTGCTTCAAGGTACAAATACCTTGCTTAAAAATCACTATGGCATCCTCATGCCTAGCATGGGAACACATGGTCAGACTTTTTGCTATCCTTTTTAAGAGGGTCACAGAAAACTCCTATCACAGTCAGTCGCAGCTTTTACCTGCGACATGCTGATGACACCTTGTGCTTGGTCGCACTCTCTCTCTACTTTGCATACAGCCGTTTTCTTGAGTGCAGACCTTGGGAGACATTTTCATGTCTTATCCAGAGATCTCCAATCACTGAAATTGAAGCCCCACAACTGATATGCTCAATTAACTCTACTCCAGCCAAAAGCAGCACACCAAGGCAACACTGAGAATTGATTTATGTCAGAGGAAAAAAAGAATCCAGACCTTCAGGCTTCTGGGTGAATGCAGGAAAGATGAGTCCTTTGGACTACTGGATATGTTAAATATTTCTTCCTCTTTTTAAGCCAGTGGCTCAGTATTTTCTTCCCATTAACTTTAAACTTCACTGCTGTGCTAGGATCGTGAGTCATACTTGCAGAGTCCCTGCTGTTTCATTTAGCTTCTCTTTCAGCGGCTGGTACTCCGCTACCTGGAGAAACCGATAAAATCGCCAGGCATCACCCCACTCCTCTCCAGAAACAAATGCTTCAGGTGTAGTCACTTATTCAAAAATAAGAATCCAATCGTGGATCACAGCTTTCATCTGTTAAACTCTGTTCAAGATAATCTTCTGAGACATTTACATGTTATGTATTCTACAGTATTGCTCAAAACATGTGCTCAAAACGATCCTCTGTGAATATGACGCATTTAATCTCACACAATTTTAAAGTCTGTTCTCATACACAGAAAGTTTTGATGTTGAAAATTACAACACAAGTCAACAGGAATGTCAGTCAGCACTCTGACTGCAAACCCAGCATCTTTCTGCTGTACTTTGCTGAAAGACAGGTACAAACTGACAATGAAATTCACAGTCCAAAGAGGAGATCTGAGTTTCCAAAATTCCAGATAACCATTCTGCAAACTGCTGTCCAGGTTGGGTAAAAATACTGCAATGTAACCAGGAAGGAGCCATGTTAAAAGATGCTGCAGCCTCTGGGTTCAAGGCAACTCCATAGCAGCCAAACTTCCCTGAGATCAGCTGATGGGTCGATCTAATTTGAGTGCATCCCAAAAATGCAAAAGGACCAATGAGGCATGTATCAACCAGTACCATGCACAGAAGTTTTGACATAAGCCATGTCTCTTCCTGTGGCAGCTGGAGGCACAGGACGCTATACACTAGTAATTTGGTGTACTTCTGCGACGAGACGTTCTAGATGTTGCTCTAGTTTAGTGCACTTTTTTCTGCATATAGCAAGAGAAGAGATGGAGAGAACAAAAATGTGCTGCTCATGACTTATAGCCTCTCCTAAAGGCAGTAGATTTCACTGTTGTTTATGTCTACTGCATGACTTTGACCTTGTGCAACCCCATGGCACTATACCAGCAAGAGGAAGGCAGTGACAAATAAGAACTTCCTCACGGAGTCTAATGTTTCATAGTTATCACAGACAAATGTGTAATTGCAAACATCTAAATATAAAGCACTGAAGGCCTTGGAACACAAATTGCCTTCATTTGTGTTTATGCGTGTTTTGAATCTCACTATCTGATCTCTAATGCAACCATTCGGCTTTAGTTGAAAAGAAAAACTGTTACTGCACATAACAGGCTGGGAGATCATTTAAAACTTACAGACTCTGGTTTCCTGGCTTTCATCAGCGTCAAATTTACCTCCATCTACTTCATCTGAAGGAAGCTGAGTTTCAACAGTGATATATTTGGAGAAGAACCTCTCAAGGCAGAAACCTGTTCCATAAACACAGAATCTGAGATGCGACTAAAAAGCTGGCTGGATTTCTGAAACCATTCAAGTTAAATGGATTGACTAGAGGATTATTTCCACTACGGAAATTCAAGTTAGAATGTAGCAGTCACTTTGAGTGATAAGGGATGTATTCTCCATGTCATTACGTTACTTTTACTCCAGTGAAATTCTATCTGTTTCGGTGTTTACTAATTCCAATTCAAGGGAGGTGATCAAAATTAAACTCAATTGAGTCTGATATAAAGAAGATCTCAGATTTCTCCACTCCATTAACATCAATTTCTGCACTCCATTAACACCAGTTTTATTCCAGTGTAACTGCATTGATTTCAAAGGAGTTAAACCACCCCGATGTCAGTGTTAAGAAAACGGAAAATCAGACCATATGGCTTTAATATTTCTTTTTTTCTGGAAAGTATTGTTTCTCTTAGACAATTAATGTAAAAGCGATATAGCAAGAAACAGACAAATGTACTTGTAAAATATAAGAGCTGAACAATCTACCAGATAAGAACTGTTTAGGTTCTAACCCAAAGCCTACTGAAGTCAGTGACACATCAGACCCTTCACTCTCTTTAACCAAAGTTAATATACCCAGCAACAAGGATGCTGCAAGTTGCCAACAGCAGTGTCGCCCTGCAGTGCTAAATGGATTGACCGTTGAACCCTAGTTGCTGAAAATAATTGAATTGAGAAAGACACGTCAGCTATTTCCACTGTTGTCCATTTTACACTAAGCTAGTAGTTCCCACATAAATTAGATTCAAAGATAAGGAACTCCATAGTACAACAATCTATGACAGTATGCAAAATTTTATGTAAGCATGTGCACGGACACCCATTCGTGCAGACACATAAATATCAACTACATGTATCGCAGAAAATGATGTGGTCTATTAACTTCAAGTCACTGAGAATTATGTGTACGGAGATCAAAGAAAGAATGTGCACTGACTTCAACATGCTTTAAATCAGGCCTAAAATAAAGAGATTGGTAGGACTGAAGTACAGTAGCCTCTTAAATATTTCAAACGCTAGAGTTCAACCGAATGAAAATGGGCCATAGTGGTGCTGTTCCTAGAAATCACACACGCATACCCGTATGCACACGGCTGTGAATAAACAGTCGACATTCTCTGTATTCACTCTGAAGCAATTGCTTACATTAAAAATTTGTCTGTGACATAAATAATCCAGTAGAGTAAATTCCCCAAAGTGTCAGCTTTTGTATTATTGATGCCTAATATTTTAAAATAAAATCAAATACAGTTAATCTTCTTGTAAAACTATAACGAATGGAAAGAAATCACTGGCAGAGTGTATTAGTGGTTATCAAAAACAATCAACTGCAGTTTCTACATTCAACAAAAATGTGTGGATGATACTAGTGGAAAGATTAAATGGAAAACTGATCAGAAGATATGGAAGCATCTCTAATTTTATACATACAAAAATATCATTACAACTCCATTCCTAAGTACACAGCACAGATGTTACTGAAGCAAATTACACTGCTATTGAAATGCCTGAAAAAAAACCAACCAAAAACCAACACCACCTTGAAATGGGTTTGAGGGTTTACTTTGAGCTCTAGTTCTACCAAATCTTGAATCATCTAACAGAACACTCCAATTCCACCCATTCCCACACGAAGGTCTAATATTCTATATACTCTGCGTAGAGCACTGGCCCTTCAGTCTTAACTAGGAAGTGCAGGGCTCCTATAATGAAAATAAATGCACACTGCAATCACTGTGAGATGCTTCTCAATCAAAAACTGCCATGGAACGAAACCGGTGCATTGTTTCTGAGGGCAAACAATGTTTTTTAGAGAGCCTGACTACGCTTTACTTACATCCCTAATGCAATGTATCCTGCAGACTCCATTGAAGTGAAGAAACCTGCTTGCAGCGCTGTGCAGGACTGATTCCTTACCCACATGCTTTCTGTTGTTGTGGCTATATTTTAAGCAAAGTCTCATATGCACATGACCCTCCAGAAGAATGCAAGGTAGAACTGCTGCTGAGAATGTAATTCAGTGGCTGACCACAAAGCCACACCCTGTAACCAGGTAGGAAAAGAAACCGGCCTGGCCACATACAACTGCAGTCATGAAGCTGATGTGGAGAGAAATGTGCAGGTGATTGTGGTTAAAAACTGGCCAACTCACTTCCATCTGTTCAATGTGAGAAGTGTCTCTCCGTCAGATGGGTTGACCATCTTAAATTAACAACCAGACAGGCATACAAACCAGTTTAAGTAATACAGATCAGCTAACTGTGCACAAAAGTTACCAGGTTTGTGTATGAAAGTGCAGGTCTTCTGAGATTGTATAAATACTAAAGAAAAGCGCGTTTTCCCATTTTCCTTTACCAGTAGGAAAAATGTTTTAAATAAAAATAAATGCTTAATTCACATGGAAATGTAAAATCCATGGGATTAGATTCAGCAGTATTGTATCAGGAATGCAAAAGTTGTGTTTCAGTATTGATTAATGCCAGCAAGGCTTGAATTTGCATGTCATTTACAATCACTTCCTTCAACAAATGTCTTCATTTAGTATTATTATGAGTTTGGCATGACAAGATTATTACAAATCTCCCTCTATCAGGAAGAATCAGTAAGAAACCCACCATTTATTTGGAAATACTGCAACAGACATGATTGGGTGAGAAGGTATAAACATGGTTTATGTGGAGTGCTGTGCATTACTCAAGTGTACTAGTGTCACATGCAGATTAGGAAAATTATTAGTTCTGTTCTGATAGTGTTCACAATATGCTGCACCCAGATAGATGGAAGATGAAGCCCCTCCTCCCAAAGTGATCACTGACTAAATTGATTCTCTTGTAGTGGGCAAGTAAAAATGCCAGGCGAGCATTGGACAGCACTAAAGGGAGGTCAGGTAGCAGCAGATGAGCCAGCCAGCGTTGCAAACAGCAGTAAGCTTCACGAGCCAGGCTGCCAAGAAAGGGACTAAGAGCTCTGATTTGCATGCAGTGACAGATTAGAATCAGACAGCCAAAGTAGTTACCATCCCCTACACCATCTATTCCATTCCCCTGACGGCAGTTGTCATCCCACCACAGCAGAGACAACTGAATGGCTCATGAAGCAGCTTCTGGAGTGCTCAAGTTTTTAGCTTAGAGTATTATGTCTCCAATTTGAGTTTAACTTAATATGCTTTAGAAGCTATTCATTCATCTGCCTTGCAGAGGAGGTAATCTCCATCACAAGGGCAGGACAGACAGCTTGAGGGCCATAACCTCTTCAGCTGGTTTTCGCCTTTAATTTACCACAGCTTGCAAGTCAGGGACCTCAGGCAGGACCTAAGTCATATGGCTGGATTTCCACAAAGCACTTAGGACCAATGAAATCTGTGCAACAACCGGTGATTAAAGCCAAGCAGGTGACTAAATGCTTCTCTGGACTGAGATCATTTAACCCAGACCAAGACAATGGATTTATCTTTACAGCTCAGCCGACGAAATTCATGCATCGGATGAATACAGTGCTGCCCGTACCAGGCTGCATATTAATTAATGACGTCTACTTGAGTAATTTTAGATTCTTGTCTAAAAGATGATGAAAAGCTTTAACAACAAATATTGCAAAGATCAGACATTCTCAGTAAATAGGCCAGGACTGTAACTGCAGCAGAAATCAGGAAAGACTGTAGAATTCTTCCAGCCTTTACCATCCACACTAAATCTGCAAACTGCAGATCATGGCAGACACTGAAACATTTTCTCATTTTGAAAGAAGTCCATGCAAGTACCACATGCCGTGAAATACTATCTAAAGGGAGTTGTTTTGATAAAAACAAATGGCCAAGCCTAAAGATTAATGCTTCATATGATGTATTCAGGTTATTAATCCCACCTTCTTCTTTCCACTGGCCCCAGTAGTGAATGTTTTCTGGAAAACTGCATGGAGCCAGATGGTTAACTATTGGAAATCTATACTAAAAAGATTAATGTTACCCCATGACAGGGATCAGTCATTTGTAGAGATTTCCTAATACAAACGGTGACATTTGTTTATTCAGACTGGCTGGATGAGCCATACTCTGAGGAGAGCCTAATTAGTTCTCAAAGATTTTCAAAACATTGGGGCCCAGCTGCTGAGCCGCAGCTCAACATCTGAAAGAAAATTACATGTGTAAACAGATATCCAAGTGACGCAGACGTACAGACAGACACGAGTGACTGCTCTGCACGCTGCCTTTGAGCTGTTAATTCTAACACAGTGTGTGGAAAGATGTCCGTTCCCTGGGTGAGTTAAGTACTTACAAGTGGCCACTGGAAAGGCTCCGGTGCCAGTCACAGTGATTAAATACTGCAGTCCTGGGTGCCATTACTCTTTAGACAGAAGAGCTGTGTATAGCCATAGTCTGAGCGCCTACACCAATCAGTCTCAACACCAGCCCACTCTAACGCACAGTAACAAATTCCAACCATCTTCATATCGTGTTTTTATGTGTAAACTAAATATACTGCAAGGAAGACAAGTATGAAAGAAACAACTGTGTTTCACACAAAAGTTTTGAAGTGCGAACAGTACTTACTAAATTTCACAGTAGCCCTTTTTCCAGATGGATAAAAGAACCAATATGTCCAAGGCCACTATAATTTCCAAACCGCTTAGATTAAACCCCCCTGTATTCAGGAAAGCAGTGAAGCACATGCTTTAAAGTGAAGCACACACTTAAATCCCATTGACTTCAGTTATGCATGTGTGCTTACACGCTCTCCTGAATAAAATGGATGTAAGCATGTGTTTAAACTTGAACCTATGCTTTGTTGAGATGAGACTGTGAAGAGAGGAGAGTGAAATTTAAACTGATGTGAGAAACACTGCTTTTATCACTAAGCAACAAGGCCTTTCCATCAGCACAGAACATATCTAAGTGTTGGGGGAGAAAAAAAAATACATACAAGTGCCTTTCTTTTCCTTCAAAAGTACCTAAGAAGTGAAAAAAGCAAAAGAAAAGCCATTAAAATTGGATGTTTTTATAAACCATACAAATGCTCAGTTCATCAATATGAAAACACTGACAATCTTGAGACTGAGGCCAGGACAGATGTTAACTTTACTAACAGCTGTT
Organism: Eurypyga helias; assembly: GCF_000690775.1. NCBI lineage: Eukaryota > Metazoa > Chordata > Aves > Eurypygiformes > Eurypygidae > Eurypyga > Eurypyga helias. The sequence goes on from NW_010268248.1 coordinate 40,275, forward strand.
GCAGTTGAAGACATTGCAAACTCCCTAGTGGTTGTTACTGCTCCCCATTGGAAGTTACCACACGTACAGTGCAGCCATCAGAAGGGATCATGTGAGCACACCTTCGTCCACCACAGACAAAATCAACAATATTAGCTGAAAAAAAGAAAAACCTACAGTTGTGGTTAAATCTGTTCAATAGTGACTGGTGAAGCAGGTGCAGGAGCACTCACGGTATAGGCAGGAGACTTCAGATGGCGAGAGCAGCTGACAGGGCTAAAGGACACGTCCACAAGACTCACACACAGGCTCCATACTTTATAGGAATACACTGTAATTTCTTTCAAAAATTAGCACCTGACAAATAGGACCGGTTCAAAAATGGTGGGTCTCAAGAATAATTACAATTATTTGGATCCTTTTTTAGTGCAAAGAAAGGTCATCTGTAATGGGCCAGGCTAAGAACCAAATGCAAGAACACAGGAAAACATCAGTTTTGCTGTGTATAAACTCCTAGAGCAAAACAAGCAAAAACTAAAGCACTACCACCAACAAAAAAGAAGTACTTCCCTAGGAAATTACACAGGAAAATATGATTTGTGAAGTATGTCAGCCCCTACACCGCTAGTAACTGCATTATTACTTGCTAAATAAGACATACTGGGTCATCAGCCAGAGTATCCTGGTGAAGCCAATGGACTTAGACTGGCTGACACAAAACTTGAAGCTCTGGGACTAGACTTGTAGAGTCTTTCTTTTTAACCCTGTGCCTCTTCACATCTAATGGCTACGGACAGCAACTGTGAACTGCCTTCTGATTTTTAAGATCACTTAGTTAAATACACAAATATTTTTGTGTGATATCTTGTCCTCTTCGGTATCTGTCTTTTTTTTTTTTTTTAATTTTTCCACCTCAAACTTCAAAATTAACTTCAGTTTTAAGCTTTTTGAGAAAAGGACCGTTAATGTGCACATAGAGAAGCTAATGGAAGGAACTCTCAGCCTCTTACTGAGATCCTACCATAGTATCAAAATAGGAACCATTCTTGTACTATATAGAAATTCAAACCAATATGCTTTGCACATCACCCCAAAATCACCTCCCCTTTGATCCTGTATCAGCTATGTCATATGTTTGATTCATGATGCAGAAAAATACCTTCTTCCAATGTATATGCAAAAGCTTCATGAAACAAAGTGTGATTAACTGAAGTTAAATCAAGTCACCTTAATTTGGAGAAGTATGAGCTTTAAAAACAGGTTTTTATTAAGAAACTGAATTTCTAAGTAATATTCCTCTTGGTGGTATAAATACCCAACATAGAATTAATCAAGAGAGCATCTTGGAGAAAATATTAAAGTAGCATACAATTTGATACCACTGCAGAAAAGCAATCAAAGCAAAGCGTGGCAATAAATTAATATAAAAAGTTATATATCCAAACCAGACTAAAAGTAATTTTGTAAGTCAGCAGTAAAAAGTTAAATAAACACTAATTTAATCTATTTTAGATGCAGCAGTCAATAGATGAAATACTTTACTGCTCTCTAGCTATATCAACACAGTCAGCTGACACAAAAATGGAAAAAAGAAAGACGGGAAAAACACATCCTTCAGGCCCTAAGCACTGTGGAAAACCTGAGCACAGAAACATGGGAGGGAAACAGACCTCCTGGGTCAGAGAAGCTGTTTTTCAAGGGAAAACTGCAAAAGGGAGTTTTGATGCAATGACCTCTAGATAACCGTTGACACCCATTTTTACCATGCTGCCTTTCTATGCACTTTTAGGCAGCACAATCACCCTTTTAGAGGTAACAAGCATTTCACATTCCTCTGGGGTATGCGTAGAAAGGAAATTATTAGTTCCTCCAAAGAAGTATCCTATATCAGAAGCACAAAATTTCCTGGCAATGTGGAATGAGGATGGGAAAGTGGAAGGAACAGAACAGACTGTCAGTGGAATTTTAGGGATTGCCACTTCTCAAAACCCGCTGTGATTCAATTGCTCATATACATATTCATCATTAACATGAGGTAGAGAACTCTATCCATGAAGGTCCCTAGAGAGGACCTGGAGAAGTTCTAGGAAACAAGACTACTAACAGTAAACAAACCATGTGATTAATTTTGTATCTGAAATTATATATGCAAGTGAGCATATGACAGCCAGAGTATCACAGCTATCTCATACTGCCGGAAGCTTTCTTTATCTTTTTAAAACAAGTTGCAGCCAACTTACCTTCAGGTACCTCACATCCTAGACAATATTTTCGAGACATAATAAAGAGGACTTAGTTATTATCACTCTAGGCATTTGTACTGCGGATAGTCAAGAAAAAAATAACTTTATGGCTAAACTGAGAAATGAATGAAAAGCCAATTCATAGCACGTTTATGAAAATCAGACAATGATAGCAAAGCAGAGAAAAGAAGACAGAAACACTAGGAACTGAACTGCCAAAATGAAAGCAGGAAACGACGACTAACTACAACTAACAAAATTAATGAACTTAAGCTTTGACTCTGAAATGTACCTAAGCCAGTGTCAGTTGTATAAGGCATCTCACTGAGCCCCCTATGCCTAAAGTCAGGCACGAGCTTGATGAAACTGCTAGCAGGTCCACTCAACAACAGCATTCTTCAAATCCTTCCTTTAAATGAATGAATATAGATATTTGGACACTTATGTTGAATACAACAAAAGTTAAATACAACAAAACTTCCACTGATTCCATTAAAACAAAGTCCTTTGAACTGACAAAGTACTCTGTAAGAAAGAATATAGTGATCAGAGGGCTGCTATGTGGCCTCTTGATATAAATTCATAATGATGATGTCCTTTTATTTACTGTTTCTATATCACTGGTAATTCACAGAGGTACCTACTAAACCAAAACCACAACAAGCTACTGGGGAACACTGGGCAAACAAATGCTACTAGGAATGAATGAGGAAGGCTATTAAGAAACAGTGGGAATCACAAGAAAGGGTGTTTCTTTTCCTTCCTCAGGGTTAAGGAGTGATTCTACCACAGAAAAAAATAGAGTACCATCAAGTGTCACTGCACTGATGGATCAGGGACACTCTGCTCTTGCTATCAGGTTTGGTTTTTTTAAACAACATTACATCTGTATTAGCTTGAATGGGGAAAAAGGATGGCCTATAAAGGGAGAGAGGGATGAATTAATATTCATAAGCAACATACTAGAAGAATGCAGAAGGGGTGATTTGAGGGAGCTTGAAAAGGGAAAGGAGAGACAGCCATTAGTTCTAGAGACCTCCTGCATAGCACACACTGCTCTCAAGCAAGAATCGCAATGTCTCTTCCCCATCCACACTAAATCGCCCTGTTCTGAACAGCTTTTGGATTCCCCACTCCAGGGCACTCCGGGGAGGAAACTGTTTTGGCTGAAGTTCGGCAGGAGCAGGTGGCATCCACCAGCTGCAAGTAATTTTGCTCTTGTTGGCACCGCAGTGGTTCTTGGACTTCTCAGTTTGTGTTCGGTGGGGAAGGGGGAATGGGGAGGGAGCAAACAAGTCCTCAGTGTGTTTAGCAGCATCCCAGGCTTCACGGCTGCCTTTTCCAAGCTGGCAACTCCAAGCACGCAGCAGAAGACATAATGCTTTCAGAAGATGCCTGCGTGGATTTGCCAGCATGGGGTTCAGGTTTGCTCGTGCTTCCGTTCTCTGCTGCGAAAGCACAGCGCCTCTGACACAGCTGCCACTTCAAGGTGGAAACAATCCGACAAGCCAGATGTTAGTACTGCGGGGGAAGCAGGAAGAGAGAAGAGGATCGTGGCTTATCACCAGGTGTCAGTGATCCCTTTGCAGATGGACTAGCTAGCATCAGAGCCTTTCAGAGAGCCCCCAGACACATTCCTTTTCCCAGCATCTGTGCTGCCAATTCTCCAACCTCTGTGTGTGCGTGCGGCTACAGAAACAGGGGCTGCAGCTGGAAAATTTCTGGGGCTACTACTGTGCTCTTGCATACAAATACTTCATTTATTACCTTTAATGCCATATTTCATCAAAGAAAAGAAAGTGGAATCTGGACACCATAAGTGTGGCAGTACCATTAAACTGTTTGTCTGAACTTAGTTATTTCCATCTTCAGAGGCCACCTGAGAAATCAGAATCACAGAATGGTTTGGGGTGGAAGGGACCTTAAAGCCCACCTAGTTCCAACCCCCTGCCATGGGCAGGGACACCTTCCACTAGACCAGGTTGCTCCAAGCCTCATCCAGCCTGGCCTTGGACACTTCCAGGGATGGGGCATCCACAGCTTCTCTGGGCAACCTGTCCCAGTGCCTCCCCACCCTCTCCGGGAAGAATTTCTTCCTGATATCTAATCTAAACCTCCCCGCTTTCAATTTAAACCCGTTACCCCTTGTCCTGTCACTACAGGCCCTTGCAAAAAGTCCCCTCCCAGCTTCCTTGTAGGAGGTAAGCATGGGAGCCGGAGGGGAGGCAGCAGTTCTCTTCCCTTCTCCATTTCTCAGCACAGCAGAGGGAACTTGAAACTGCAACAGCATCTCTTCTAGGACAATTTTTTGAAGTGTTTTAAAAGTCTTAAAACCCTGCCTTTTCTTTCCACCTTTTCCTTCAACTGTGCACCATGAAAGACCTTCCATCTGGTGTCAGAAACGATTCCCTGAACTGCAACACATTCCTCTCGCGTTTACTGATACACCCAACAGTCCAGCCCCTTGTTTGAAAGGTTTCATTCATCTCCAAACGACACGTGTCATCATGTGCTGCACTGAGGCCACTCCAAACACGACCTTCACTCTCTGAACGAGCCTGGCACACACACTTGCGCAGGGCAGAAGGGTCATTTTTTTCCCCTCCAAGCTCATCTTTCATCACCATCCCTGACAGACACATCCTCCTTGGCAAACATTATCAAGTGGCTAATGAAGTTATCTCACCATCTTTTATTATAGCTGCTGTCTATTCTGCCGTTTAACAACCACCTCTTCTCATCTGCTGAGGTGGAGCGATTAGTCAATGCTATTAAGAAGTTCTACTGCAATAATAGCTAGAAAGCTATTTACCCAATGTTTACACAAATGCACAGGTGGGCACTGTCGCCATGCTGAAGAGCACTGTTACCATAGGTCCCTGGATAACATGAACAGTGAAAACATTGATAATAAATATTCATATAAATCACTTTCTTTTCATTCACAAGCAAGTCGTTTTCACAGACTGTTCCTAGAAATTCTTTACAGGGATACTGCACAGTATGGCCAACTCCACTGACAAGCTATCCTTGAGCCTGTACCAAAAGCATACTCAGCAACACAGAGATCAGTCAGAAACCCCTCCAGCGGGGTGAACAGCCGCCATCTTGCCACGAAGCTAGACAGCAAGCTCCTCAGCGATGGAAACCGCGCCGATCTGACTGCCTGAGTCAGAGCACTATGCATCACGGTGCAAGATGGCCTGAAACAACAGCAGTTGCTAGAGCGAATGGTGGATGTGGCATCCACGTCTCTCTGCGGGAGGGAGAGTTCAGAGCATCAAGTGAGATGAGATTTCAGGAGGTGAATAAGCTACTTCAGTTGAATGCCCATTAACCCTCAGGTGTAGCAAAGAAGAAAACATTTGCCCTGATTTTTTTTTTTTTTAACAGAATTACCATTCCGAAAGGAAAAGCCGTCAAAAAGCCTTCCCTTCCTCATGGTCTGAGAACAGCAACAACCTAATAATGTCTTTCTTATGGACAAAGTCCCCCCCAATATTTATAACGAACCATTACAGCATGCACTGCAACTTTACAAGCCTTCATCTAATTACTTCCACCGAAACAAACACACAAATCTTCCAGCTCCATGCTGACACACACACAGGCTCCCCGAGCACCAAGCCTTCAGCAACCTTCCTCTGATGGACACTTTTTTTTCAGGAAATGACACAGTGACATAGGTAAAAGGTGATTTAGATAGACTGCTGTGTCACAAATTGTCAGGATCTGATTTAAAGACCTTGCCTTTGTCAAGAAAGACAGTTGGGTGTCTGCTTTAAAGAAGTACTGGGAATATTTTCATCAAAGGTTTGAATTGAAAAACAGTGGGAGGTAAATATCTGAGATGTTGCCAAGAAAGACCGCTATATCCGTGCAATTACCATTAACAGGGGACAGCAGTGGTTCAATGAAGTAATTCAATCTGGTGTCCTACATTTTATCAGACAGCAATTTTGAGTTCTGACATAAAAGGCTGAGAAAAAGGATTGGACTCTTTTCTGTGAAATTCAGCCTTAATTCTTGCAATCAGGGGATGTGTTCTCAGCTTCAGGTACAATCCCACTATCCCTCCAAGTGCCTCAAAAGAAGAATATACTAATATTAGCCATAACACTGATCATTCACATAGATACAAGTCATACTTGGGGCAAGTTTTGGAACTGAGCGCCTGTAGTATTAAGGGAGTGTTTTCCCTCTTAACTATACCAGTATTTCCTTACTTGCAAGTTTAACAGGGAAAAAAAAAATCTAGTCTTTAAAAGATTACATAATAGGATGTAGCCTAAATTAGTAAATGTATTCTTCCAAAATACAAAAAAGTGAGGGAGAGCACTTCTTCAGAAAATAGCAAAATGAAAAGTCTATGGAAGCTCACATCAAAATCATACCATCACGTGGCTTCTCCTCACCCTTAAGCCATCCATACTTCATACTCCTGTCTCCTTAGGGGCTTTTGCACTATCTTTCTCCAGACTAATCCTATCAAACGACAGTACTGGTAATTCCCAAGGTCACCAAGTTTGCACAGGAGCTCAGCACTTCCTCTCTGCAAGGCAGACCTCAGTGTCATACAGCTCCCATAGCTGACAGCAGGATGAACTTTCACACCATCTCAGCACAGCACTGACCCAACCAACCACCACAAAGCCTTCTTTCAGGGAGCTCACCAGATTTTATCCTTTTAAGTCCTTTCTGCCATAATGTTCTTTGCCATACTTCCTTCTTTTTGCACAAGAGTATGCTATTCTACAAATTCTCAAGTTACATAATGCAGAAATCTTGTTAGTTTTTCTCTTTATTTTAAAAGCACATTGGAAACAATGTTCATTTTATATTTTCCTCAGCAAAAATTCACCACAAGCAATATCACCAGCAAATTATTTGCATCAGAAACAGTCCAGTGTTGCTCTTTCCACCTGCGCTACAAAAATATTCCACCAAGTTCAAAACTTCAGTAAGAAGAGCAAACTGTGTCTTGTTTTGTGCAGAACATAGTCAATCACCTTTAAATATGACACAGGACTGTCAATGAAGCACTACTCGGGGATTGCATACCCCTCTTCTTCTCATGAAATGATAGAGAATTTCCTCTAGAGACCCAGTGCTATCTTTCCTCCACAATATTAAACATACAATAACCACACTCAATGCTATTGAGCATTCTCCTTTAATGATTTGAAACTGAGACCCTTGGAAGACGAAGGCTTTGTATATGACAGCTTAACTGCTTGCAATCAAACTAATTTGCAGTACGATGACCTGAAATGAGTTTAAAAGCACCATAATGCATGTTTAGCAATCAGTGAAGCAATTCTTTATTATTCAGGTTCACATTTGTAATTTGTGTCACATGTTAGGGGAAAGAGAAAAAGAGGGGGAACACAAAAAACCTAATTCTTTTGCTTTGCAAGAGCTGATGAGCAAAACATGAGCTACATGCAGCGTGGGGCATTAGAGACCAAATTTAGGCTGACAGCAAATCTTAAGTCTTCTTGCTACTTAAATAAATCTGATAATCTCCAGAAGAGGAAATTATAAAATTAAAATTTTGCTTATAAATAATAATGTCTTGATTTTTCTAAATTGATTTCTGTTGAAAAGAAATGATTAAAGAAGTTCACCTGAAATACCAGCAGAAATAAGTACAGAGTACACCTTAAGGTTTTGAAACTGTAAATGAAGATATCTACCAACCACTTGCAACACTCCTCTCTTCTGCCAACGACAGAAGTTAGAGACTCTTCTGGCAAATAATGGGGATTTTCATATCACACCTTCAAATACATAATTTTTTTAATTCCCTTTCTTTCTTCCTCCCTTCCTTCCTTTCTTCACACCACCTCCATTCATCACATTTGTTATCCTAGGGAAAAAGACGGCTCCACCGAGGGAAGTGGAGAACCAGACACAGAAGCAGAAGGAAAAGGGACTAACAAGCTCAAAGCATTTGGTGGAGAAATGCAGGAGCACTAAATGTAACACCATGCCAGAGAAAAACCACAGGAACCACACGAAAGGGCATAACGGAGGCAAAAATACAACACACGTAGCACAGAACTGCTCAGCTCTAATAACTAAAGAAGGAGTGGGCTTGGGCAAGAAGGAGACCGAAGGCCTCCCAAGACAGCCAAGCAGCACACAAGCTCAGCACTGCTGTGTCATAAGTGATAACTCCTTGGGGACATTGTCTCCTGAATCACTAAGGATCTGGATCCTTTAGGACTGGTCTGTCTTAAAATTACTAACTTCAGGACTGGTCTGTCCTAAAGACCAGTTCAGACACAGGATGAAAGTGCTTCAGCACTGAGGGGGCAAACATGAAAAACCTGAAATTTTGAAACCTGATCTCAGTTCTGCTTAGCTGGGTAAGAAACTGCTGCTGTGCCCTGCTTCCCTTGTTTAAGATTTGGAGAATGTGGTTTCCTTGCCCAGTTTAAAGAACTGTAAGGATTAATATCTTGAATTCAGAGCATTTTATCCAAAAAGCATGAGCATGCATTAGAGCAGGGTTCTACAATACATGAGGAAATAGGATTCAGTAGGGCTGCAAAAATAACTCAAACCTTCACCATCTCTGTTCAAACCAATCTGAGTAGAGACCTGTCTTGACCAAATTCCAGCCCAGGTCATTTATTCTGCTTGCCTAAACATTCCTCAAATATGGAGCTAATAATATGTGTTTTTCTTAACCTCTAGAAAAATACAGAGCTTTGTTCTCCAAAACCAGTTATTTTGCTCTAGTTATTCTTATCGTGATTAGTAGGATGCTGGAAATACACCAGCTTTTGTTGTTGTTCTTGTTTTGATGGTCATATTGTTTTGATGGTCATATTGTTAGCAAACTCTTTAATGAGTCTCAGCTCTCCCTAGGAATAGCACTATGGTTTATACATGCTAAAATTAATAGACCTGGGGTAGGTTTTATTACACTTAATGTATTTAGCTGGCAATCATGATGCTTTCCTTACAGCAGCTGTTACAATAAACTGCATTGTCAATGGCTCCTGGAAAACAAAAGACAACACCTAGAAGACTTCAGATAGAGAAACACCAGAGTCTCCAGGTCTCTCTGCTCCACACTAAATCTGCTCCACTGAAGTCTGCAAATACTAATAAGTAATTATGACCCAAGAGAGATTTCTACTGTGCATCTTGTCCACTTTCCTTGAATCGGAACTTCCTATCAGAAGATTCATAACCTCTGTTGCAGCTTCACTTCTGCAAAGAATGGGCACACGGAGATTTTAAAGCAGAGCTAAACTGGATTGCAGTATACCCTTCACAATAATAGTTGGTAAAACTAATTACAGTGAGAAATTGGAGATCATTCATTAGCCTACTAAGCAAATTAGGATTTGTTAACAATGATTTATAGTGCCAAACACTGGATAACAAGGATTGCCTTTTCAACTGTATTCACAGGGGACATGACAGTTTATTAAACGTGGTGCCATCCAGCAGCCACTGTTGTAGTGCTTCTGTAGACCTCATAGCACTTCAGATGGATACACGCTTTTATATAAACAAAATACATTCAAATGTTTGGCTTCTAAAATCAAGCACTTAAAATTTTGACTGAGCAACTTAACCTGCTTGCAAGAACTCCGTATTTACCAACATCACTGTGTACGTGATACGGAGTAACGTATTATATCTGTTGTATTACAGGTTAAATTTCTTAAACCTCTTTCAAATGATACTTTTGATCTCATCTGTTTGTTTCTCTCCTGTGGAAACTAGTGGGTCTTACTGTACGCTCCTAGAGTGAAGTCTTTTAGCACACTCCCACCTCAAGACTCAACAACATCACAAATTTGATCACCTTTAAGAACAAAACACTGGCTAGGTAGGATCGCTGCCAGTGCATATAGACCAGGCAATGACGGAAAATCTACTGGGTCTAAGGGCACTATCTGAGAATATGAACCCAGAGAGCGTGCTGGTACAACTAATTCCACATTTCTTCCGTAAGGTAGTGTCTCAAGTGAAAATCAGTCCTAGTGCAGAGTGAAATAGCTGGCCTTATCTAGGCCAAATACTGGTTTTCCATCATCTCTATACTAATACCGCTGGTGCTCCACTTACTCTCCTTGGGATGAGTTTTTAGAGCTCTGAGTAATGTAATGCAACATTGCACAACACAGTGTCCCAGTGGCATGCTGTAAGTACGCAAACATCTGCTGAACTGAACCCACTCAGGGCCAAATTGGATAGCACAACTGATTAGCTAGAGCCTTTGGGAATACGCTCATGATTTATGTTTGTCTGAGTCACCAGCCCATGTGCAAATCACATTTTTCGTTTCTCTTGCTTTTTTTAAGGTGGAGAAAGAGCATTGTTTGGAAAAAAGTGTCACAGGAGTTCATTTCTCCCTTTGAACTCTCCAATATTGTTACTGTCACCAGCTTATTACCAAAGTCTATCCAGTTCTGAAAAACCCACAAACTCTGTGCTTTTTAGGGAAAAAAACCTGCTAGCCAAAAGTAAGCATGAAAAAAAAGAAACAGAAAGCCCTCAGAGATTGCCACAAAGGCTTGAGAAGCATACCAGTGCAAGGAATGGAAACAAGGGGCCATAAACAGAGAAACTGTACAATTCCCAAAGAACCTGACAATCTTGGGAATTGGGCTTTTCATTTAAAAATAAAATACTCAATTATTTAGCTTTTGATTTCTGTTCTGCTTTGTGTTGCAAACCAATGAACCACCTGTATCCTTTAACACGAATTCGGCTGGGTGCGAGATACGCAAGTAAGAGAAAAAGCTTTCACTATTATTCAAACTCCAATGATATTCTAAAACATTTCCCTCAACCGCCTGAAATCATACACAGCTGGACAACGTTAAAATTTCACATAATTAAAATTCCAGTAACTCTTATTTTAAAGCTAAAAATGTGGTGTTTTTCCTAAAATCTTAACTACTTTCCAATTATCTGGTCTAACTTCTCGATGAGATGTGATCTACCTTATACTCTATCTTTGATGAGAGACAATGACAATTTGCAATGCAAAAGATATCAAAGGCAACAGGGAGATTTTCCAGAAAGTACTTAGCTATTATTTCTTAGGATGCATCAATATTAACAGCACGTCCCAATGTTTCTTCACATACACCAATCATAGACTGGACTGATCCCAAGAAAACAATCAAGTCAGGCCAGTACAAAAGGCTTTTAGGAGAATTAGAATGATTTTTACCTCTATCTCTTCTTTTCTGACTACCGATTTCATTATTATTAAATAATTAAAGGATGGCAAAGTGTCCACTCTGTCAAGGAGTGCCAACACAGGTGAAAGATTCCAGCAGCAATGAAAACACATTTTCAACAAAACCTACTGAACATAATAGCACTTGTGAAAGAAGTAGAAGATAAGATGCTCCCAGCTGAAACAAACTTGGAGCAGTCCTTCGAACCGCTCAACAACTTCGCATCATTAACACTCACTCAGTGGTTACTAGCACGTGTCCCACTTTGCTGAAGGCACCTCATTAGAAAGTCTGCTCACTTAATGGCTGTTCTGATCGTCCCGGTTAGGTAGGAGTTAGGCTGAACCACTTGATGGAGATTGCCAACCCTCTCCACTGAATTCATAGCAAAGGTGGGCTGTCAGACAGGCCTATGAATGCTCGGCCAAGAGCAGGCAAACTTCTTAATCTACTGCTTTTCAAGAAGCACTGACGTAGAGGCAGCAGGAACATAAGAATCCGACACAGCCATTCAGAAACGTACCCAGTTACAGCATAAAACTAGGGAAGATTTCAGCGTTCACCACTACCACTGGGAGTGCATAATGAATTACAAGGATGCAACCACCAGAAAGAGATTAGAAAAATGAGTTTGTATCACTGGGAAGTGTCAGGTTTATAAACATCTCCTTAAACACTCAGTGACCTCAGGAGGTTCTCTATAGAATAAAAGGATCCAAAAGTAATCTTTGCTTTGCCGCAGCATGCACAGCATCCACAAACACTGCAGACACGTGACCCTCCACCCATCACACCCGAGCCTCTGCTATAAGCATGGCTCTTCAGGAGAGTCCACGTCCAACAAGCATTATCTCCATTACGTCCATGCTAGGTAACACGGCCTACACACAAAGATTCCATTAATACTTGGGTATAAACAGCAAATATAAGCTACGTAATCCACACCTCAATGTTCATTCATTTCTGAATAAAACCTGCTTCCACCTGTGTTTCTGCTTTCTGCAGTAGATGTGCTTGGAGAGAGAATCTACTGCTGGTCCATTTTAACTTACCTGTTTGCCTATGTTCCCTTGGATGCACTACACAATGTCGTACTTTGTACAACACTTGTTGATCAATAACTCTCACAGGCAAAACCTTTATTAGACCAAAAACTATTCTTGTTTTATTTGAGACCAGTGACCATTGTTTTGATGTTCTGGGTTAACATTAAATGTAAAAATGAATGATCTTTTCTAGTTAAATGATCTTTTATGATCTTTTCTAGCTTTGGAACAAAAGCAGTCATTTCAAGTGCATATTCTATTGCACTTTGATAATGCAATAATTACATTTATAAAAACCACATGCTAATTGGATCATTCTGGAGCATTTTTCTCATTGTCTGGTACCACAAAACACATCTGGGTTTTATTTGCCCCATGTAAGTTAATAAGGGTAAGAACTTTTTTAAAACAATAAGCAAGATAATCCTAAAAACAATTTTCCAAAGTGAAAAGGGAGGAAAAAACCCTCCATGTTTCATCCAAGACTGCTTACAAAGAACTGTGAAAATTACTTTAAGATAGAAACTAAAGGATGTCTTCTATCTATTCAGCAATTAGTAAAGAGAGAAAAAGAAAGTTAAAGGAATCTTACTACCATGACTATACATAAGAGACAGTGCAGTTAAACACATCATGTTAATGGAACCTAATAAAGTATAACTCCCCCACCTACACAGATCCAAATTAGCATGATTTAAAGTGCCAATACATTGGCACTAGAAGATGTCAAGCTTCTTCCTGTTACCAAATCCCTAACTTGGGAGAACTAGAAACTTTCAAGCTTTCTGCTGGAGCATAGGGGATGTTGACACCTTCCAGATTTTCACTTTACTGGACCAACCCACAGACAGTATGGTGCAAGGGAACAGCAGATGGTTTTTCTTCTGTTGCCTCTGCTTCCTAAAGATGAAGCTGAACATTGTTCTTAAACCATGCATATTCAGCTCTCGCTATAAGGAGAACAAGGCTTATTTATATATGTTAAAGCCTTCCATCCCATATTATATTTGTCCCACTCCAGAGCATGTCTATATATGTTCATCTGATTTGCATGTTAAGTGCCCAGACAAAGGAAAGCAATTCACTCTGAGCTATGGAAAGACGTTCAAGTTTTCGTCTTAATGCAAAATAAACGTTGAGCCATTTGATATTATTTTTCCCTTCATCCCCTCCCTCTTAAAAATACATATGACATAAAACAGGGAAAGTGCTGAAAAAACAGGAAACCATTTTTTTCCTATTTCACAACTTACCTTATGCTGATGTGGGCTTTAGTATAATTAGAAAAACTACCCCAAAATGTTTTCAATTGATAATGCTCTTTTCAGACCTTATCACTGGCAGAAGTATGAACAATCAGGTTGGGCAGAAGTCCAATGTAAATCCAGCAGGACACAGCATTTCACCGGGTATTAAGCAATTTTTGTGCTTGCATTTTACACTTTATATCTGAGGTCACACGTACACAGTTTAATCCCGTAACTTTCTTACAGGATCACAGACCTCTATGAAAAAAGACTGAATTTCACCATGCACTAATGGAATAAAATTACTCTCTGTGAATCTGACAAGAGAGCAACCAAGTTTTTTCCATCATTTAATCCAATACAGTATAGTTTTCTTTCCCCCAGAGTTTGATGAAAAGACAGAAGCAGGCATGATTATACTATTAACTATACAGAGCAGTGCTGGAGAAAAAGTCTCACTGCATTTTACCCACCTGTTTTTGGACATATATAATGCTCTATTTCTCCTACAGGTATTATAAAGGCAGAAAAGACATGCTTGGAGAATATAGCCTAAGTTACAAGTGAAACAGAATATGAGCAACTTAAATACAAATCTTAGAAGAAAATAAACAGTGCATTGGATTGACTAGAAAACAATTTTTTACTCCCAAACTTCTCTGTGCAAGGCAAAGGTATATTGATGAATGTGGGAACAAACAGTTAGAAAGGTGTGAACATAGACTGTTAAATCAATAAAGGGGCATGCAAATAAATAACAGAAAAGACTGATCAATTACCAAACCAGCTGGGGCCTGATCCTCTTCTCACAACATGAAATGTAAATCTACCACAAATACAATTACAGCTGCACTTTCCAAGACCATCTGTGAGACATGAGGCTTTTAACCAACAGGTAGAAATCACAGTGTCATCTTCTCTGGACTGTGGTACACAGGAGATGAGCAAGACTGCTTGCAACAGGCTCTTTAAAGGCTACAAATCAATGAGAATTGGTACAAGGGGAAATCAAGATCCTACCATCTCAGATTAGAAAGTTGGTAAGACCATGGTTCATTTTATTTGCTATAATTGTGGAAATTAAATACTGTTGGAATTTATGTAGTAATTAATATGACACCTGATTAGTTCAGGAAAACCTTCAGCACCATGTCTGAAACATTACTTACAATGCATTTGTGGAGGAAGAAACAGAAAAGGAGAAGTTAACCTATTGGGCAGACTGAGATTGGTTATTTACTCTGGTTTCCATATAATAAGGCACTTTGGTTTCAGGAGTAAGGCTAGGCTGTTCAGAAGTACATGTGTTAAAGTTGAGATACACTTACAAAGTAGCCTGTTCCCAAGCTGGAAGGAGCTGAGCTCTGCAATAAAACACAAAGACAAAGTGGAAAGTCAGTGATGGTTTTTAACACGTTCCAATCCACGTAGCTCATTACCAGTCCTTTCCAAGCTTTTCATCACTACATCACAGCACCAATGTGCTGCCCCTTGTCATCTGCTACTGAAACAAACACGGTGTTGCTTAATTTTTCCCTTTACATCTCTCAACGACTCTGAGATGGTAACGTGCTATTTACTGAATTCCAAGCTTCTGCGGTGGACGTAATTGCCAATTTATTTGACAGGCAGCTGGGTAATGAATTAATGATGGCATTTCGCCCTGCACTGAGACTAAACAGACACTCGTCAACCAGCCTCCCTGACATGCTGACATTCAATGCCCTGGACTCCAGCTACTGAGCTTTGTGGCCACAAAGGGGCAGGCGGGAGGGGGAAAAGAAAAAAATGTAGACTGACTTCAAAACACAAAGCCCGGTGGGTTTGGATGACTTTTTCAGTGTATGACCTGTTTGCCAATTTATTCCCGAAAGGCCCTGGTTAGTACACACATAGTGCTTTTCTAAAACGAGACATTTTGTAAACATAATTAGTAGTCTGAAATGTAAAGAACGCGTGGGCACAGAGAAGCGGCTTCAGTCAGTGTACCATTTCCTGGAGAACGCAGTCGTTACGATTTCCCATTTGGATGTTCGCATTGTCTGACAAACCAAGGATTTAAAAAGAGAAGAAAAAACAAACAACCAATACCTACAGTATGAAATAGATTTCAAAACTCAAACCCATAAAAATAATTAAACCTAATATTACTACCACCGAAAATAATCAAAAGGTTTAAATGCTTAAAAAAGCATAATGAAATTCAGTTTAAGTGGGACACAATCACAACCTCTACATTCACAGGAATTAAGGAGATAAAGGGTTTTGTTTCATTAGTTTTTCATCTAAGCAATGGGGATTACACAGCAGGTTCTCTCAGAGACATGGCGAGAGACCTAAACATCTCAGTCCTAATCCAGGTCACTGGCTGTTCCATTAAAGGGTGAACAGTTCCCAGCGCTGCAGCCCTATCACCTGAAACACTCAAAGCCGGGCTGGTTGACGGACAAGGAAGCAAACCGCAGAGGATAATTCTCCAGCGAGCAGCGGGTAGTCCAGATGACCAGTCTTTAACTCCTATAGCTCGATTCCTGTTTCAACAGCCTTGGCAAACTGCTGGAAACACACAGCATTTGCATCACTGTCATCTGTGTTCCAAGACACTATTGCAGGGAACGTTAACAGCCAATTCTCTCAATTTCTGATCATGGAGTGCAGCACTGACATAACAGAAAATCAACCCCCATAAGGAGCTTCTGTTACCTCTATACTGAACTGGGTACGGCAGAAATAGATTGTGCCAAGAAATTTAAAATTAACAACACAATTCATCACAAATAATCAGAATATTATTGTGTGTTCACCAAAGCACTACTAAAAAGAGAGGTTTAGACAGGTTACGTACACATAGGGGAAGGCCTTGTGGTTTAAGACATTAGAAGTTAAAGCCTTAGCAAGAGGAAATCACCTTGGTAGTCAGAGGAGTACCAATGTCATAAAATCAAACTCTGTCGGGACATCTTATAAGAACAAACAAAATTGCTACAGAAATTTGGAAGGTATGTGGCTCCTGTCTCTTAATACTCTCTCTCTTATAAGCTGCAGCTACCAAATGACTCCAGATCTGCAGTCTACAGATTCGTTTATCAGAGTGCAAAGGGAGCTCTGCAGAAATAAATTCCTAAATCCTCCTGGCTCCACTCTTGCTGCTCTGGGGCCTCAAGCTCTCCCTGCCACCATCATCCACAGCAAGAGCCACCTGGTCCCAGTGACAATGCCCCTGAAAGCGCCTCTGCAGCAGCATCACACTGTGGTGCAGAGGAATGGGCAGTGCAGACTGGGGGACACACGACCATGAGGGAGCTGGGCCCAGCCTGACAGCTCTGCTTTCCTCTCTGTGCCCGTGACCACACAGCTGGGAATACCTGGAAACTGCCACAGCCCCAGTCATCACGCAGCCTGGCTATGGTTTCCAGCTAAAACGCCCCCTTCATGGGCCACATACAATGGTTTTGTGAGCCAGTGCAGCCCGTAGACTGCAGCTCTGCAACACCTGGTAGAAAGCACATTTCAGCACACTCTGGTTTAGTATGAAATGTGTTTACTTTCCTGCTAAAGCACATCATATACACTGCCTTTCACTTCCCCCTGTCTGCTTTCTGCTTGGTGCCATTTAAATTCTTTTAATTCAAGCTAAACATCCACCCACAAAGTCCAACACGTGCAATCATTACAACCACTTTTGTTTAAGCTATGTACAGATGCCAACCAAGTCCCACTCTTTCACTCACAATTTTTAAAACTTACTTTACAGGCTGAAAGCTCCGAAGTTTGCATTCCACATTTGTGTGTAATTTTTGTCTGCTTTTTATTCTCAGTTTTGGAAGGATCAAGTATCAAAACAAAACAATAAAGAAAAAAGAATAAGCAAGCAAAGTACTTCCCACTGAATATTTCCATTCCTTTAAAAGCAACGCTGCAATGGCTATGGGAGGACAGTCAAAACATAGCAGTCAAATGACTTTCACTGAAAAGAAACAACTGCATTTGGAGGGAATTTGAGTTTGCTGGATGGAAATACAGCCCTTCACACATTGCATGCTGCATATGGATAGTACAGTTTGCAAACTCTCTTTAATTGACTGTATTGCACATGCATGAATGACTAAGTCAGCTGTGTTGTGAACTGTGTGTGGACAGAGCATATAGGCTGAAGCAAGGGCTATGCAAGAAGACAGCTGCTCACCTTTTTTGATAACTCCTAATAGCGAGAGGATCCTACTACCCAGTGCCCAGCCTTGGTACAAACTGCTGAATGTCATACTGTGTATGCAGCCTCTTTATAAGCCCATGCTGAGTCGTGATCCTGCACTGGATGGTTCTACATCTCTTACATAAAGTGAGCCTATAATAGAGGTAAAGGTTGCACTTACCGAAACCCTTTGCACAATTCAACATTAGATATACTACTTGATATTCACACGACCACCAGCAGAAGCCTGCATCAGGTGCCCATCAGCAAAACACAGGTCACTTGCTTCAAATTAACAGGGTTTTGATTTTGTTATTTGGCTCCTGCCTTCCCCCCTGCCCCCCGCCTTTCTTTAAGAGAAGAACTTTTGGCCCATGAGCAAAAATGTAGTATCCCTCATGTAAGCATTAGTTTATTGTGTACCAAAGAAAATTACATCCTTGAGGTCTTGGAAGGCACAGTTATACCCATTTTGCATATATATTGTGCATTACTTGGGGAGCTGGGTGGGGAGAAAGAGTGATCTGGCTATTGTTTATGCAGGTCTGACTGAAGGAAGGAACAGTGGGTATCATTTCAATTTCTGATGTCAACATCAAATTACTTATTTAATTTCATGCCTGGCGAAGCATTGTATAGCTACACGCAGAATCATTTCACTTCATTTGTTATGCTGTGTTTTCTTGGCGATTGGCTTGCCTTCCAACTGACAGCTTTAATTACGACATGAATTTGATTGCACTGCCGAGGAATTAACATAATGCAACAAAGCATTTAAGCACCCAACCTTAGACACACAAAGACACACATACACACCCTCGCACACACACAAAGAAGCAGCCACTGCAGCTGATCAGCTCCTGGCACACGCACACAAACACACACACACAGAGATTTGCTGGTGTTGTTCCACTTTAGATACAGCCAAGATTACTGGGGATGTTCTGGAGAAGCAAAAGCACTAAGGGTTTCAGAGCATATAACCTGAAGACCGTTCCTCAGCATACCTGTCTTTGGGCTCAGTACGCAGGTGGGAGGAATGGGAGACAGAGAATTGAAAATACCCCACACTTGAGGCTGAAACCGTGAGCTGTCGTCAGGATTACAGTGCTGAGGGTGGACACCTTTCTTCCCAAAGCAGGCAGCAACAGACCTGGTGGGCAGGGCACTCCAGGACTTCCCCTCATCGACACCTCACTGCAACCTGTTCTCAAACGCAAAGTACACAACGCAGGAGGAGCACACAGCTGCAATGCACTGGGGAAAAGCCCTCAAGAAAGAGCCTGTCAGCTCTGATGAGAGCCCAAGACAAGACCTTTAAAGTAGGGGACAGATGGAAAGATTCCTGCCCCACACCCTGTTCCAGAATTGGAACAATATTCCAGAGTGAAAGGTGCCAACTTTTGCTCCCGGCTCGGGATTCCTTGTTCAGCAGCAGCAGGCAGAGGCCAGGCAGCTGACAATTCTGCTGTGCAGCAAGAGCAGAAGACTTGTGCTGCCTCCCAGCTGGTGACCACACGTGAGAGGCTTTTCCTACTCATCCCCTCGCCGAAAGCCTGCAGACAGCACCAGAAGCAGCAGGCAGGGCTGAGGGTGCCCAAAGTGGATGGTGAGCCCTCTCCCGCCAGCGCAGGCTTGCACGGCATCGCCACTCCCACATCGATGAGCAAGGTTCGTTTCAGAGACATCAGACATTTAACAGGACTAGGAATGACTTTACTGCTGAGTGTGAGCTTCAGTTCGTGGTAGATCAGAAATTCAGGAATGTGCACTAAAGAAACAGGATTTTTTTATTTGCTTGAGTAGCAAATAAGTATCTGAACCCTTGAATACTCGCGTTTACCTTCCAGGTTAGCTGTAACTCTCATGTTTTCCTCAAATTATCTCCTGGCTGCTTTGCAAAACATGGCTAAAAGTACCCCATGTAGTCCAAAGTGGGAAGACTCAATTAAAAATAAATACACAAAGAAAGATAAGGAGAACAAGTTGACCGAGCTCCAAGCTGAGGAAAAGCGAAAGCGCTGCCATCTTGTCTCCAAGCAAAATCTCAACAAAATGAATTCTACTACTGGCAAGATTTTGATGAGATTAAACTGACTACAGCACCCTATATATAAAGGAGGAGCTGCTCTCCAATTCCTCTTTCAGGCCCCTGGAGCTACCTCTGCCCATAAAGGAAAAAACAAAATGTTATTCCAAAAAATACTACACAGGGAAGAAAGGCAGAGAGAAATGGGTTTATGAAATTGAAACAGGGAGATCTATTAGGACACTGTCAAACGCTAGCAATGGAGCATTCAAGCAATCATTATACCTAATCTAGCAGAGGCCAAGTTCTCTGCTAATTATGTTCTCTCACAGAGGGGTGTGCATGTACACGTGTGTGAGATGAGGACAAAGAAAGGAGTTGATGGAAATCAGTCTCACTGCATTGCATCTGACATGAACATAGGATATTCCTCTTCCTACTGTCTGATGCTATTTCAAGCCTCATTATGAGAAAAGTCTCCTGTTTAACATGGTCTTTTCATTGTATTATCTTCTTTTCATTTTTGACCACCTCTCGCAAATGCTGCAAATTACCTGCTTGGATCTCATTAGCCTGGAAAGGAGGCATCGCTTGTAAACACACTTTGCATCAATCTGCGTTATCCGAGGACTGTAGGTACATTTACAATATGCAGAGTTGAAAGATATCTGACAGGAGAGGGAATGAAGCCACTGACATGTCAGTTTGCAACTGGATATTCATTATACTATCTGCCTCATTCTGCATCTGTCACTAAGCTATCACTTAGGCTCTGCATTAAAGCTCATGAAGCTAACATTTCTGTTTCAACAGCTTACTTGCAACTAGGGATTTGAAAATTGATCATCCACCTAGAGTATATGCACTTCATTCATTATACATATTTCCATGCCGTAGCCATGCTTAATCTCACAATCCTGTCAGGCCACATCAGTGGAGATCCATTATATTTCATGTCCACACTTTGCTTCCTGACCTCAGGGTTAATCTGCCTGCAATATTTTATATTTTTGTTCTATCTTCTGTTGAGTACACAACTTTTTGCATGTTTTTTCCTGAGAAAATAGTTGTCAAAACAGGATCTTCAGAGAAAACTTGCTCTTTTGTCTGCAGGTTTTTCTGGACAGTAATTGGAAGGTACCATTAGACAACTCACTCCCTGAAATTATATTATTTAAACTAACCTCACTAAACTCCTAATGCATCTTCGTGCACGAGAAGACAGTTCAAGGTGGGCTCACCCATGGCTGGAAGAGGAAGTATCACCACCACTTTGTGAGCTCCTGTCATTTAAGAACATGGGGTGTTTGCCCTTGGGAGAGAGGAAGTGCAGAACGGTATTTACTACCCTTAACTGAGAGAGTCTGGAAAAGGCCAGCACACACTCTGGCAAGATGAGAGTTCTCCTGTCCATGTTTGTCAAACCTCGGCTGAACTGGCAACACCAGACCACAGAGAGATGTGCAGGTACTGCAGTGACTAGCAAAGCAAAAAGGAACGTACTTATTAAGCAAAACTTAATTTGTATATAATTTTAAAATAAACATTTTCACATATATTTACATAACACTCCTTTTGAGCAAGCTGTAAATCCCCATGTCCTCTCTCAAGTTCACTAGGGAAGTTATATTTGCTCTCCACTTCTTTTTGATTCGCTATAGTGCCAAGACAAAGGGAAAGTATTGTAAAAACACCAGAGAAAAACTGTGTTTGACCAGTGGAAGAGGAACCAGGACTCTGCTTTCACTGCCAGGTCTGGCACTGCAATGCTGTGAGCTGCTGGGAAGCTCAAATAAGCTCAGAGCTCTCCTACTCAGTATTGCAAAGGAGTGACAAGGCTAAATTAAAACCATGTTTGTAAGGAGCTGTGAAATTTTTTGCTGGAAGGTGCTGTGTAATTGTGAAGTTCACTGCAGTGACTTCTCAGCTGCCACGGGGCTCAGAGCAAGTGAGGATGGCAGTGGGGACAGGCTGACAGTCACCTGCCATCCACTGCTACCTGTACAGAGCATTTACTGACTATCTCCTCTGGTTTCACTCTCCTCTTCCACAGATACCTTACAGGCCTGAGACTGACCTCATCCAACAGATGTGAAGGGCAGGCTCTGAAGTGTCTGGCTGAATGTACCCATAAAGGTTGGCTCGGGGGGAGGAGTGAACCTCTAAAACAATGTGACAAAGGGATGAGGAGAGAGAGTGCTAGAGATTTCACACCTTCATGGGGAAAAAACTCAGGCGGCTGTTCCAGCCTGCACAATTCAGCAGAAATTGCTAGCTGTGTGCCTTCAGACTTAAATTTGCACAACGAAATGTATCCTTTACAAAGGTATTTCTTTTAATGTCTGCTCAATTCAGTTTTATTGGATTGGCCTATAGAGGACACCATCTGGTATCTGTCATCCAAATCTACATGGACATGCTATCGATAAAATCCCCTTTTCCAAAATGTGGGTTAGTTAAAAGTAGGGCCAGATTGCTGGCTGGTACAAATTGGTCTGACTGATGCAGCTATCCATGCTTTTACCAGCAAAGGATCTCACCTACAAAATCCCCAATTGAGATACTCTTTTGGGACAGGGCTGACTTTATATTCTGTGTTGTAAAGTATGTAGCACAGAGGACCCAGAGCCATGAATAAAACACTCAAGGATTGTGATGGTACACATAATAAATAATAATCTAATTGCAGCAACAGAAAGATTTCTGTAGTCATTCATATGCCGGAATAACTCATGCGTGTCCTTCAGTGAATGGCCGGCATTCTTCAATGCAGAAAAACACGCTCCGCAGAGCTGCCATCTTCAGACTTTCCCCAGCAGTTTAGGTAGAGCAATAAAGGCAGAGCTTGTGCTATTGTTGGCCATGTTATATCCATTCATTTTATATATATTAGCTGAGTCTCTCTAGGCACTCTAATGCTTTTCATAAAGACAGTATTTAGCCCTGAAAAATACATTCTTCTCCATCCCCACTTGGGGTAAAAAGAGGCCATCTCACATCTCAACTATGCAGAGCATTTTAACTTCATTAAATGGCCCTCAACCATTTCAAAATGAGTAAGTGTTTTTACACAGACAGACATTGTATCAAACTTTAAAAAGTTTACTGAACTGGGGCAGGAGACCTAAGTTACCTCTTGCTCTCCCAACCCCCAAAAGGGAAGGGGATTTTAGCAACAAACCATCCCAGAAACTAAATCCTGTTATGACTTACACCGCTCAGAAAACGACACCAGGGGTTAGTCAGAGCAGTATTTGGCTGCGGGAGTTTTACTTACGTCACTGAGTCTTTCCCGAGAGCTACTTCGATGGAAACCTTTTGATTCCCCACTGGCGCTTTCACTGTCACTGTCTCGGCAGCTGTTTTGACCTGGCTTGAGCTGCAGAAAAGAGAAAAAGCAAAGAAAGCAAGAGTTTAGCCTGGTGCAGGTAAATCCCCTCGTTCACTGCTCTTCCCTTAAACCAACCCCACATTTACACAAAGCAGCATTTACATGGTGCTTGCAGCTCTGCCTCTGGCACGGTGCTGCCTTGGTGCCGAGAGCAATGCAAAGGGCAAGGCAAGCTCGTGAGCAGGACAAAATCCTGCAGGTAGGAGGAGACAACACTCATGTCCCAAGGAAACCAAATTTAGGACTTTCATTTTGGGAATTTAAGTTATTTATGTCATAGATGCAGTTTTTAAAGTTACAATCACTAATCCCTCCTTCATTACAGCACACGAATATTGAGGATCTAGGATCAATGGAAATCTCCCCAGGGGAAGGAGGAGCAATCAATCCAGGGAGGCCTTTTGCTGGACCAGCCCCTAACAACAAGGCTGGTATGATAAAAAATTCACTAACCTCAATGTTCATAAAACAACATGAGCTACTTAATAGGTATCAGAGTGGTTTTGCCTTTCAAACCAGCTATAATGAACTTTACTGGCATTGTAATAAATAGAAAATACAAAAAAACCCCACACCAAACTATATTTTCAACACAACTGAGGACACATCTGCTTTCTCTTACGCTGTGGATTGTGCAGGTCAACACGTTACAACAGCAGCGTACTGAAATGAACATTTACCATATACATACATCGTTTACCAAATACATGCATTGCACACACGTCCACAAGCACATATACAGATACGCAGGAAGAGGAAGGTATGAACTACATCTACAGCAACACTGAAAACGTATTTGTTTTAATGTGTCTTTCACCCATATGTATGAAAATTTTGGTTTAGCCTTGGTTGTTGCCTTGTTTGAACTGACTTTCTGTGAAGACTGGTTCCTCCTGAGGTTAATACTGGCAGAAAGTCAATTTCAGAAATTTAGATTTAAAATCACACACGTAAATACTGGCAGCAGTGGTAAATGCAGAGAAAATGCTTGGTGAGGTACTTAATGAGGTCTTCTATGAGACACCTACTACATTTACCAGTATTCATATAACAAATACCTAACAACTCCTAACTTATTCTAATCATTAATACATTCATAGTAATTTCTATTCAGTGTGTCATAGACATAGATAATCACACACTTTTCACACACAATTTCCAGCTAAACATTCAGACCCATATACACTGTTCACCCATATACACTGCTGTTCTCTCCGAGGTTCACTGAAGGAGTGCAAGAAGCATCCTCATCCTAAAGGTTAACATCAGTTCCTCGCTACCACAACAGCAAATTGCATCTGCAAGTTTAGTGTGTGTGTGTGTGCTGCTTTACCTTTATCCCTTATTCTCCTCATGAGCAAATGGCAGGTTTGGGTGCTCTCCATCAGTCAAAGAAAGGAGAAAGTACATAAAACTACAGGCTCAGAGACACAACTGAGTTGGAATGCATGAGCACAACCACAAAAAATGGCACAGGTGTACTCCCAGCCCTGGTTCTTGCGTTACATTTTCTTTGGGCTATTTGTCAAACTCTTAAAATTTAATAAATAAGCTATATATTCCACAGCTCAGCCAGAAAATCTCAAGTAAAAGGGTTTTTTTATCAGTCAGATCTAATAGATTTAGGTAGCATTTTTTGTAGGTGGAGGGGAGGATAACTAATTCAACAAGTCCTACACTTCATATAAAACTCACAGATCTTATCTAGGACCACTGTGTGCTGTAATTTTATGGTCCCAGGCTTAAAATTTAACCACCCAAAGGAAAACGGATCAAGTTTCCCTGACTCAGTCTTCTGTCAACATCCTCTTAATGACGGAAAAACTCTTATTGTAACTGGGACCTGAAAATTTTTTTCCAGGCTCAAATTTTATTTTTAGAACCTCAATTTATTTTGCACACGATTTCACACACTAGTTATTTGATAACTAATCGTAATGGCTCATTTTTATACTGCTTCTACATTGCGAGTTCTAGCTATTTACAGAGATGAGAAGAAAAACCCAGCAGGTGTCATTTTTCTAGACACAATTTACAAGGAATAAGACAATATGACTAAGATATCCAAGCCTGAAACTCTGGAGGAACAAACTGAACTGCATAGACCAGACAGCAAACTCAGAAGTAAGGCCAAGTTAAGATTTATAAGCTTTCCATATTTTCCTTTCTTTTTTTCCAAGCTGAGTTTCTCCATGTGCCAAACTGTTGAGGGTTTGCATTTTATTCCAAAACCCATCAATCAGTGTTAAATTAAAAAAATAAAGCATGGAAATGTGCCCATTGTCTTCTTTTAAGAACCTCAAGTTACACACAGTCGCACGTGAGAACGCTTAATGTGGGTAGGCTAGATTTCGATCTACTTGCACAGATTCAGCCACTTAAATTTAAAACGATGTTGAAATAACTTAGCGCTGCCAAAAAAGGTCTGCAAATAAAAGACTGGATCTTTAGTTACACTGCGTGTGTTTGGTGCATTACTCTGGGGCACAGGGGAACCCTAAACTCAGCTTCCCCTCAAAAATGCAATTGTCCCCCTTGGAAACCACTTGAAGAGCCACACTGACAACTCTCACGCCTGTATCATTCCTGTCAGGGTATCCCACGCAGAAAGCAAAGCTAGCATGAAACCCCCATGATGTCTACTCAAGTGTCGCTCTGAGGAGTCTCCTGCATTAACGCAGACATTACTCTTCTAATTTGCCCTGAGCAGGGAACAAAGAAGGGTTTGCAAAAAGCCCATTTGACTCCACGCTTTCACTGTGCAGTGGGAGTGAATTTATCCACGTAGGCATCCATCTACAGGGTCTCACAAACAGGAAATACAGGCATTTTCCACATGGAAAGCACAAACCCCTAAAAACATGGAGTGTCACTGAGTCACAACAGACTTGCACAGCCTTGGGGACTCACCACTGTGAGAGACGGCGTACATGTAAAAACGTCATCATCCCCTTGCCCAGTCTGAATGGCGTGGAGCCTGCTGCGCACCCACGTCTCCGAAACTTGGCTAGGAGGTTTGGGTCATTGTTAGCATCATCACGTTGTGTTTCTGGAAACCTTCTATCATAACACAGAACCTATTATTTTGTAACACCTTTAAATCATAGAATGGTTTGGGTTGGAAGGGACCTTAAAGACCATCTAGTT
>NW_010268248.1:66951-67530 GCF_000690775.1 Eurypyga helias
TCCAGGAAGAATTTCTTCCTGATATCTAATCTAAACCTCCCCGCTTTCAATTTAAACCCGTTACCCCTTGTCCTGTCACCACAGGCCCTTGTCTGCTAGAGGATACTGAAAGTCAGGCAGAACTGCATAACTAGGTAACTACACATCCTCTATTAAAAGTAAAGGAAAAGGGGAAAACCCCATCCGGAAGGATGGCTGCTGGCTGAAGCGCCGGGCCGGGACTCAGCAGCAGGTTTTATTTCTGATTCTTCATCACACTCGATTCCCTCTCCAAAAGCGAGACTAACTCACCAAAACTGGCCCGTTTGGAGGGGTTTTCAGCGGGGACAGTTTCCCAGGGGGTGATGAGGAGTACACCTCACGCTGTGGGGCCTGGTAATCCCACTCGCTGCCCTGGGGGCTGCTGCGGCAGCAGCAATGGCTCCTAACGGCGAGGGGGCTCCAGCGTGTCTAGAAACCAAAGCCAATCCCCTGCACTCACCTGGGTTTTCATTCTTCCCTCTGTACAGACACGAGAGCCTGAGGGCTTCGGCTGCCCCTGCCCAGCTGCAGACAGCGGGACCCCCGTGAGGAGAGGGG
>NW_010268249.1:0-11409 GCF_000690775.1 Eurypyga helias
ATTTTTTTTTAAAATAACAATTTAAAAGTCCTCTGCAGTTAAACAAGTCATTGCCCTTTTCCTGGAAACTCGTAGTCACCAGCCTCCCTCCTGCTAAAGCACTGCTGGGGCTGAGATCCCAGTGCTACTAGCAGGAAACGTGTCTGGAGACCACACGTTATCACCAGGCAGCATCCCTGGGGAGAGACAGAGTCCTGTAAACCTCACTACAAATCCACAGGGCTTAGTAGCACCGCAGCAGCGATCCCAGCTCTCCATCATCTTGGATCCCCCTCCCTCACAGCTCAACTTGGCAAGGAAACATTTGCCTTGTTCTCATCCTCCCGTGGCAAAGTCCGGGTCGTCCTGACTCGGACTAATCATGTCTCCGGTTATCAGAAGACAAGCACTGTAAAAAATGCCGCCGCTGACACAATCTCCTCTCAGCCAAGGTCAAAGGTTGGGGTTCATCTTACGCCTCTGGTTTGTTCAAGTTAAATAACAGTCAGCTTCAGCCCTTGCCCCAAACCCAAGCCAAACCGAATACAGCATCACCAAGGCTTTAACTTCTAACGCGTCATTTCGGGTTTAATGCATTTCCGTACTTCCAGGTTCTCTCAGGGCAAGTGAAGGATGCCACAAATAACACCATTTTTCCTGATATTTCCAGGACATCCCTCAGATCTCATTTACACAGACATTGTGGGGTGAGGGAGGTCAACGAAATGTTCAAATGCCAAAGCTCTGGATAATTCTGGTCCCCCTTCTTTTTTTTTTTTTTTAGATGCCTGCACTTTGCTGCAGTCTCAAACTGATCAAAAATTCTGATCCACTAACTCTGGATGGGATAAATCAGAGGACCACCCGAGTGCTCCCATTCCTCCTCCTGCTTTCACACCAGTAAATATATAATAAAATACATAGCCATCTTATAGCCATCACCAGTTTGGACAGAGACTCCAATTCCCGTTCTCCAGTACCCCCTTTTCCATGGCCTCAGCGAGATCCTGGAGCAACACACAAACAACTCTGAACCTCAACAGTGTCTTCTTCTAGTTTCCTGGGCCAGGTGCGAGTTAATAGAGAACAAAAATAAGTGAATTGTGTTGACACAGTCACTATGGGGAATGTAATTAAATTGCAGATAAAGAGAATTATGGGTTTTTTACAGGGTAATATTTTAGAAAGCTTCTGTGCGGTTGAAGAGGTTTATAGCAAATTCCTTCTAAAATAGCCCTCCTGATTCTGACTACTCTGAAGCTTCTATTTAAAAGCTTTTAATAAAATAACTCATTTTGATATTAGGCTTGAATCCCATCCAAAATTCTAAATCTCTCCAAGAAATACTTTAAAGCAATTTCCTCATGATCTGCTAACGGCAAACACACAAGCGGTGAACACGTGCAGCGTTGGCTGTCACCCGGCAGGGTGGAAGCGAATTTGCCAGCCTCTTCCCCGGACATTAATCTTCACCACATCCAGGGTCCTTTTCAGCCCTCCCTATCGCTTTAACTCCCTGCCTATTCCATGTGCTTTGTCCATTGATCACCATTCGAGTGGTTTTTACCCAAAAACTTCTGGACCAAACACCTCCACCAGTTTCACTTGGTCACCACCCAACGGTTGGACAAGATTGCATGGCCTGAAGACTGTTCCTTCCAGGACAGTTGCCCTCACGTAGCCACCCAGACCAAGAAGGCGGCTCTAGCTGGTAGCTGCGTGGCTTTTGCCTCTCCAGATTCCGGGATGCTCCTCCCCAGGCTGCCAGTTGCCCACCCTTCTCCGTTTGGAGCTGGAAGATCAGCGGATGCCTACGCCAACTAGCTCATTTGCTTGGCTGACACCTCCAGTGGGTTTGCCTTAAATAAACTCCTTCACCTCGACATTTAAGCAGGCTTCTCCCGATCTTCTCGCTCTCGCTCTGCTTCCTCAGGGGTCTGCTGCTGCTCTGGGATTCTATTATTTGATGCTTAACGAGCCGTCACGCCGAGCCTGCCGCTGTCGCTTCCACTTCTCATTTCTGACTTGGTGGCCTTGTCATACTTACAGCGATCCACGCCACAAGGGCTTTGAACTTTCTTTGGGGTGGTGTTTGCTCTGACTTGGTGACTTTTTCTGGGCTTGCGCCAGCACCTCTCTTTTCCTAGAGCTGTGCTGCCAGGAGCTCGTTCGAGGGTGTGCTTCACAACTTGCTAGTCCAAGAGGTTTTCCCTTAGCGCCAAGAAAGTCGGCTGTGACATTTGGCAGCCACATCCCCGTAGGTGAAGCCATTCTTTGGTACGTTTTCATGCGATCCTGCTGCCTCTGTGATCTCTCCGGAAGATGCTCAGTGATGGAGGCTCCGTGACTGCAATTAGATGAGGCCGGCTGCCTCCCATCCTTAACCTGGAGTGACAATCACTGCAAATCTGTCATGACACCAAGTGTCATCTGACCTCCTCTGACACATGGTCATTCAAAATTTATCCAGACTGGTACCTACATGGCCCCAAGGTAATTCAACTTAGTGATTAATTTACCTCCAGAGCTTGCTGTTCTCTACCACTCTTTGCAATTAAAGACAGAAGAAAATTGTTAGTAACGGACATCTGACGTGCTCTGCTCACTGTGCCGGGCTGCTGCCGGCTTGTTTTAGGTTCCAGGGGAAAACACACTTGGTCCTGCATGAGGTGGCTGTCTTGGCAGGAAGGAATTAAAATGGATATAGCTTCCCAAACTGCAAAATGAATCACAGACTTGTCTTATTTGTGACGAAAACCACAAGAGCAGCTCTCCCTTCTAAAAAGGGGTTCTAGTAACATCAGGAAATACCCTGAGGTTTAGGGGTAGGTGAGGAAACCAAGCAGCTGATACACAGGATGTGGGGTTGATAAAAAAAGACACCTCACATGTGCTAACGAGGCAGGGCAGGAGATAGGAGACACCCACTGAGTTGAACTCCCCTTGAGAATAAAAGTCTGTGTTTAAAAATAAAAATGAGTTACATAAAGCGCGATCCGCAGTTCAGTCTCTGGCTTAGCTGGAGAGCACAGCAGCTCTTTAAATTCTCTCCTGTGCCAATGATAAAAGTGCCTCCTGGACATGTTCGTGGCTCTGGGGCGTTGCGATGGCTGCAGCGGAACAGATGCCTCCGCTGCGAGACGGCTCCTGGCCCCAGTCCACACTCCCAACTCCCTTCCCCAATTCCTCCAGGCAGGTAGGACGCAAAACCAACAGCTAAGCAGCGCGGGAGGCTCCGGGCTGAGAAGGGCAGCGGGCGAGACAGGAATCAAAGGGAAGAATTTCCCCCTTTAAAGCACTTTATTACAATTTCGTAATTGTTCTCTGAGGAAACGCGCCCCCGTGCCCAGGAGCAGTCCCACATAAGGAAGCGCGTCTCCGTGTGCGCGCTGGAGAGGATGCTGTTAGTGTGGAGCAGGGAGGCAGAAAGGATCGGAGTTGACACAGAGCTGCTCTGTGCAGCCTTGGAGCCCTCCCAGCTTTCAGCGTCGCTGCTGCTGTCAATACGGCGGCCTCTGTAACGCAGTTGGCGTGTGCGACGGGGAAGCCGAGACAGATCCCCTCCTGCAGATCTCCGTTCCTTGTACGCTTTGACTGAGGATGCTTGGCCAGGGAGCGAGGCTTGCTGACTGACGGGGTTAATTTTCCAGGGAGAGATCCTTCCAGGTGCTTGCAGGCAGCCTGCATTTTGCTAGCAACACACTGCAAACTGGTCACTGATTGAATGTCAGAAATCAGCCCTGAGATCTCGGGGTTGCAGTCACAAATCCATTTACGATGGAGAAGGTCTACGCTGCTTTGCTCTATCGCCGCTGTTTCAGAGACTCAGGCTTACAGGGCATCCAGGTCCCACCGCGAGGATTTACCGGGGCTGTTAAACCGCTGTACAGACACACAGCGCGGCACTGGGAGGTCATTCCCGCTGCGGCAAAACACCTGAGCAACGTGCTTAACTTTAAACACGTGAGCAGCTGGATGGGTATTTGTAGAACAGAAACTAAGCGCATGGGTGAGCTGGGTGGGCTCTTTCATCTCTGGAGGCTGCTGCTCTAGCCTCAATTAAAACATAAATGAGGCGAGTTAGATGGCTTATCGGATGGTTCTGCTGCATCCAGCACCAATCTCTCCACGGAAGGCTGGATTGCAGTCATAGAATCAGAATCATAGAATGGTTGGGGTTGGAAGGGACCTTAAAGATCATCTAGTTCCAACCCCGTCATCACCTGTGCCACGCCAGTCTGGACAGAGATGCCCACCGAGCTCTGCCAACATCCGCCCCAGTCCAGCCCTACGGACTGGGCAATGTCTCCAGAGCCGCGTGGAAGGGCTGCGAGGGGGCCAGGCTCGTCCTGCCCAGTGCTGCTTCGGAGGAGCTGCAGGAACAAGCGAGTCTTGGAGACTGGCAGCACAACGGGACAGCGAAAGCGCAGCGCTGTAAACAACGTGCGCGCCGCCGGGATGGAGGAATGCAACTGCATTCCGCCGGGACCGGGTGCGCGATAATCGGGCACAGAAAGAAGATGCTAGCACAAGGGGTCCCTTGTGTTTAGCTGTGCCAAATCACCAGCTCGTCCCCCTCACCCACCAAGCGGCGAGGAGATGACCCTCGCCGCCGCGGAGATCTCCACGAGTTACAGCAGCCCCGCAGTCCGGGGGTTAGGCCCCCGGTTCTTCCCTCAGATTGTATCATGTTCCCCTTTCGCTCCAGTTAGTCTTATTTTTGGCCGGTTTAGCCCCAGCATTGGGCCGTCACGAGGTCACAGACCCCCAAGTATTCAAAGGAAATGCAATCCACCATTTTAAAATAACAACAATAGCGAAGTTGGGGGGAAAAAAATTTAAAGAGGGTGAAGATCTCAGAGCTGCAGGCAGCAGCACAGGCTGATGTTTTCTCCCAGCATCAAAGGCCCACCGCTAATCCCATTGAAACGGAGATCACCCCAGAACCAGTCCTGCTCCCGGATCAGCCCAACCAGCGCCAGGCTGGGCTTAACGTAAGAAATGCGCCGCGCTCTCTTCCCCGCCTGCTAATTAGAAGCGGTGTCTGCATCCCTTTGACCATTCATAAGATGCCACGGGAAGATGAATGCACCGGGAGAAGCTCTGCCGTGACATCTGAGCAGCACCCTTCCCCTCCCACTTTGCCTGCAGCATCCTTTCCCTCAGAAAACTGGGGCAGGAGCAAGTAAAAATTCCCTCCCCTGGAGACTCGTAACCAAGCGGAGGACCACGGGGCCTTTCGTGGCCCACCTCCCAGCTCTTACCTGTCTCGCAGCTGGCAGCAGGGTGGTGGCTACGTGGCTTTTGGTGCTTGATGGGCATGGCTGGTTGGGACCCTGAGGAACAGTGTCTGCAGACTCCCGGTGCATCGGGGCGGGCGCAGGACCCTGCCCAGCCACAGTTATCTCCGGAGGAGCAGCGGCACCGTGCCACTTCTCCCGGCTCCCTTAGCCCTGCATCTCATGAAAAGAGGAGAGCTGGTGGAAGGAGGGGGGGTTACGAAAGAGAGGGAAGGGGGAGAAGGCAGAGCGAGAGCGCGTGCTCTCGCAGATGCACACGCAGAGCAGACAGAGGCTTGTATAGGATGGCACTGCCTGACTTACTCTCATTATTGCTGCAGGCTGGCTGCTGCCCGTTGAGAACTCGCCAGCATCCGCTGCTGACCGGGGGCACGGTGGAGAAAAGGGACAGGGAAGGGATTAGGGCCTCATGGACCATTGGAGCAAGGAAAACTACGTCTGGGACTTCATTGCCTTTGTTTGCTTATACCTGGGAGAGGAAGGGCCGAACTAGAGGGCAGGAAGAGATTGAGGTGACAGAGAGTTCAGCTTCTCCTTGGTGATTCCTTTCCTCCTTTGAGCATAAAAAAGAACATCCCTAACCCCAGGGATGGCGTAGGGCTGGCCTGACCCAGAGCCTTTAAGGATGGCATTGCACAGAGACAAACAGAACGTGGGTTGCACGTAGCCAAAGCACCAGCAGCATTTAAAGCTCAGCCTCCCCCCAGCCATTTCCATTATCCCAGTCGTGCCGATGCGGGTCCAAAAGCCTGGCAGGACTGGTGGAGGGTGTAGGAAGGCGCTCCAGCCATAACACCCCCCGCCTTTGCATGCTGCACAGAAAGCTGTTGCGGAGCTGCCTGCAGTCCCTGACACCCTGCTGATCTGCTGCAATGACAGAGCCAAAAAGCTAAGAATTCAGAGATTTCGTCGCAATCCTCCCCAAAGGGGCACCAATTCCTCACTCCAGATTTTTGCAGTGTGCTTTTCTAAAGCATCACATGCTCAGAAGCGCGTGGCCCTTTGGAAGGGAGAGCTTTGTGCCTAATGCCTTTTTCAGCTTTTTGAAAGATCCCGCACCCCTTCCCTTCTTCTGCCCCGGTGCTTTATCCCGCAGGGGGGCTGGGTCTCACCTGGGGTGCTCTGTTGTGTCAGGAAGATTATAATAAAAGCACAGTCAGATGCTTAAGGTATTACACCCTCCCCTGAAACCCCCCAGTCACCTGCTGACTGCATCACCCTACTCTAAGGTTTCTCAGTGGTGATTTCAGAGACACATGGCTGCCTTTAACAAAAATTAGCGCGATTACAAGCGCAGAGTCTCCGAGTCAATACTCTCCGCAGCAGTTACCCTGAGAGTACACCACGGTGCCAGGTCAGCCTCCGAGTGCCTATATCCAGTAACACACCTTCAAGACTCACCTGAGTTCGCACACGCCTACAGTAGAGCATGATAGGACCTGGTCGTGCTGAGCCAAAATCTGGCAGCCCAACGGCCTGTCCGTCCAGCTGGCCTCAGGACACCGGTGCCCAGCTCCAGGGAACATCGCCCTCACGGGTCACGCTGTCAGGACGCATCTGAAGTCACAGCATGCCATCGGTCCTGGAAGAGGTCTCGCTGCGGATGGCTCCTGGGACTGTAGCAGCTGATACACTGACCCAGGGGAGGATCTGAGGACCTACAACCAGGTGTTCTTATTTCCCCTGCAACAGGAGTAAGAAGCTGAGATTTGATGCCCTGTCAAGCTCCTGGCCATGCCCCCAGTGCGGAGAGACCCCAGCAGCACTGGGGAGCCGCATCCCTTCAGGCTGCTGAAAGAGGGAGCAATACCACTGCAAGGGGGGAGCACAGGCATCTGTTTCCCAGCCCTGTGCATCACTTACATTGCTAATAAAGCTGCCCAGAGTCTCAAACATAAGTCAGCTTTCGTACACCCCAGGGCTGGGAGATTTCCAAATGACATCCCTTCTCTATGGGGCTGTTTTTAATGCAGATACACTGCGGTGAAGTCTCCCAGTACCCTGGCGAGGGAGGATGACACACGACCATCTTTGGGGAAAAATATACCCACATCAGTGTCTTCTGGGGAGCGAGGAGCCATCTGCTCTGTGCCCCAAAGCACACAACCAACCTACCACTTTCCAGGACGCCATGCAGCCTGCCAGGGAGGCAGACCCTCCGGCATCCTCGCAGCCACGCGGCTGGGGTCCGACTTTCCCAGCTGGGGAAAAAAAGGACAAAGCATCTCGGATGATTTGCAGTGCGGTGCCAGGGACTTTGCAGAGTCTGGCCACTCACAAGGGGACACTGTCACTGTCCGTCACCAGGGCGAAGGCTCTATAGGGGCAGGGACGGATTCTCCATGGGTGATCCAGGATTTCCAGCTGCGTGCGGGGAAAAAAAAAAATCAGAGGGTTTGTTTTGTGTGCGTGCAAAAGCCTAAACTTAGCGAGCAAGATGTTAATTTGTGAAGGGGAAAATAGGCCATATTTATGTAACTGTGAAAAGCTGCAGCGAAGGCTACGGATCCAATGGGAGAGGAGCGTACGGATGTTCAGGGCTAACGACAAGCGCTGCTATTCACTCGGCTTTGTCAAGAGCTCCAGCAACTGCATATTCATCGCCCTACACCCCGGAGAAGCAGCTTTCCAGGAT
The DNA here is from genome assembly GCF_000690775.1 of Eurypyga helias. NCBI lineage: Eukaryota > Metazoa > Chordata > Aves > Eurypygiformes > Eurypygidae > Eurypyga > Eurypyga helias. Next base: position 7,915 of record NW_010268249.1, read on the forward strand.
AAGAATAGAGGTCTTGTTCTGTTGGCCGCTCCGGGTTTTGTCCGGGATTAGAGGCACCGGGGTGTGGAAGGCCAGGCGAAGGAAGGCTGCAAACGGTAGCGCCGACGCAGGCATGCGAGCAGCGCAGGGCGGTCGGGCTCAGCAGGGGTGGAGACAGCCGAATAAAGGGTGAATTCATTCACAGGCACACAGCATGGCGTTAGGGCTGGCCCTCTGCTCACAGAGACATCCCCCATGGTGGATGGGGCACTCACGAAAACAGGACTCCCTTGTGCACAAACAAAACCCAAGCAGCTCTCAAAGCAGGCAGCCGGGGCAATGCCATTATTAAAATTAGCAGCTCGTTCTGGCTGTAAAGTGTGATGGCTTGGATCCACCTCAGGAATTCTGGACCCTGCACGGGCAGGCAGCTTCACCAGCAGTCCTCCTGCCCGTGACATTTCTCTCCCCTTCCCCTCCCACACGCATCTTCTCCCCTGTTTAAACCAGGTCCTGAGTTTAACCAATACCCAGCTTTCAAAATATAAACCCCAAAGCTAGTCCCTCGGGTGTTTTTTTCAGATCCTCCACATCTTTAAGCTCCAGAAACCATCGTGGGGTAGCGCTGGCACTGGTGGGAAACAGCAGGATAACCACTCCTCGTCTGGCTTTGAATCTGTGACCCTGGGAAAGGCCTTTAAACCCTAAACCGGGCGTCTAAATGGCAGAAAAGGCAAATTTACTCCCATGGGGAAACCAAGAGAAGCAGCACAGAATTTTGGATGCTTGTGTAGCCTCTGGTTCCACTAGTCCCTGATCCTGGTGCCGTGTTCCTGGACACCTCTCGGAAAGCAGTGGGGGATGAGACTTTCAGAAAGGATAGGGTCTGCAGGCTTTGAATGTCCGAGCTGAGCCAGGGGCAGCACCGGCCGCAGTAGGGCTGTAACTTCTGTGTGACTTCAGCCAGGGCGGGAAGGGAATCCACCCCATCACAGGGGACCAATGGAGCAGGAGCTACAACCGCTATTAAGTGCTTTTTTCAAACGAATGGAGACAGAAAGGAGTTTTTGAAACTTATAAGGAAGAACTTTGCAAAACAGATTAATCTCCTAAGGGAAAGCATAGTCTCCAGAGTTCTTTCTTGCTAAAACATCATGTCACAGAGAACTCCTTTGGGAAAGGACTCTTGAGATAACCTCTCTCCTCCCAAATGCCCCTGGGAACAACACTTTTGGTAAAGCATTTCTGGAGAAAAAAAGGCCTTAAAAAAGCCGCTATTAATTCTGCATTTACCCTGACTGCAGCAGCCGCACACAGAGCTCAGAGGGGAGCCATCACCTTTCCAATGTCCCTTCCTCATCACGACTGAGAAGGATATAACAACGTTCCTGCTGCTCTCTCATTCCCTTCAAGCTGTAGCTCACCGCTCGCTCCAACTAACCCGCTGTGAGCAGCAAAATGTGCCTTGGAGTCGCATTCTGGCTTTGTGGTGGGCAACAACCGGGGACTTCCCATCTGTTGCTGTTTGTTTAGCCCTGGCATCACTAAATTAACATCTGGGAAAACTGCTGAGCCTCTATTTAAAGAGAGGAGACACGCATGTCTCTACCCTCTGTGGAAGACAGTGTCACCCGAGTACCATTTGGCAAAAGAACAAGAGGCCCAGGAATTAATTCATCCCTCTGCAGTGCCCAGGCTGCTGCATTTAGGATGCTCTCAAGACACTGGCCAAGTTATATAAATGCAGTCCAGCCATTTCGACCCTGAGAATTGGCTTCCATGCCTGGAAAACCACATGCCAGCTCTGCCTAAGTACCCGCAGGTTAATTCCTCATTCAGGTTTCTATCACTGCAGCCCAACAAAACCTAGAGCCGTGCTGTGAGGCAGCAGAAAGTCTCCTAAGCAGCCACACAGTGGGAAGGTCTGTCCCGTAGGAAGGCAGGCAGTGCAGCCCCCAGAATCTCGGCTCTTACCCTCCTCCCTCCTTGCCTGACATCAACACTGCCTCCAAGGCTGCAGATAGTGTAATCCTCCCCCTGTAAACCTTGTCTCCTCTCCAAGCACCTCAGCGGTGTCCAAGGGCCTGATGCTTAACTTCAGTGCTGCCCAGCTCCCTAAAACAGGCAGAAGAAATTGCCAAGAAGTGGGAAATAAATAAATAGAAATATATACAAAAATAAATATATATATAAATAAAACCAGAGCAATGCCAGATAAGAAAGTTACAGGATTGTTGCAGCAGGGAAAGTCAGTAGCTCAAAGACGCAAAGGAAAAAAGATCAATATTGAAAATTCCATAGGAAATATTCACGGAGGCAGAAGACAGCAACGGAGCACCATTAAGGATCTGCTGCAGGGAGGAGCACTGGAGACCGACCCTTCTGCTCCCAGTAATGCCTACAGGGCCAGCAAAGACCCTCTGGATGTCGTAGGGAGAGGAGGGTAGAGGCCATAAAGCTGTGTTTATTAGCCAAATGCTGCATATCCTGCTTGCAGCCTCCTTATGCATGATTAAACATGTCCAAACAAGGTGACCCACAGAGTAAGAGTTATATTTCAGGATTTTACCTCACCTACCCTTGCAAAGACACTATTTGTCTGACAGCAGGCAGGCAAGATGTTCCTGAGTCCCCACAGCTGCTTGGGCAAGTCAGGCTGATGCAGACCAAGGTGATGCTGAGCTCAGCCTACGAAGGCAACGTGGATGCAAGTTCCAGGAGTCTTGAGGACCTCAGGCAGCACTCAAAATCTGCAACAAAGGTAAAACACCCCGTCTACTCTTAAAAAAAAAAATCCAGTATTGGGAACATGATCATCTGCTGGGTCTGTAAGGTTAAATCTGAAATATGCAATGAGAGTAATTAAAAATAAAGGACTTTCACAACTACCTGAGTATCAGTTCCCTCCTGGCAAATATCAACACCTACTGAAGAAGCCCGAGAGGTCAAATGTCAAACGAGCTATCAAAGCACACTGGCACAACAGGTCAACTCTGCATGGGGCAGGGTCGAGCTGTAGGACAGCACCCCACGCAACACCACAAAGAGAACCCAACTGGTTTACCCAGGCAGCCCTCTCCCATCAGCATCTGCCTTCCCTGCTCGTGAGACGAAACAGCTTTCCCGCCTCAAAAAGGGATCATTCCACACCCAAGTCACGAGGCAGCAGGTGAAGAGCGACACTCTTTGCCGGTCCAGAGGCACGGGCTGGGAATTACGGGCAGGATTCTCTTCCAGGGCACAGCTCCAATCCCCAAAATCAGGTATTGTAGCGGAGACCACACCATGCCGAGCGGAACGAAGAGACGGCAGCGCATTTTGTCGCCTGCATGTTTACACCCCAGCGTGGCATTTGCTTTTTCACAACAGGACAAGTTTGTTGACTCATGTTTAGCTTGTGACCCAGTATAAACACCAGCAGTCTCTGCTGGCACAACAGCCGGTCGCCTGCTGCCGTCTACGGAGCTGGGTTGGGGGTGGGGTTTTTCTTTTTCTCCCCTAAATTCAGCATTCCTG
>NW_010268249.1:11450-12804 GCF_000690775.1 Eurypyga helias
CCTAATTCTTCCATGACCATTTCTCCATTTGTCAAGGTTTGAATCCCAGCCATATCTGTCTCCCAACAGCCTACAGATTCTCCAAATTTGTGCTAGTTTGTTAATAAATTTGTGAAACTACGTTTTCTATTCACCATCCAAGACTGAAAAGAAACATTCCTGGGACAAACACCTGAAAATACATACTGAATTTTTTTTTCTTTTTCCCCTGGGTAGAAACCCAACCATTTTGTACCCAGTTTCATCTAGAGTCACATTAGGTATGCCTGTTTCCAAAAAGACTTGGGATATTGTCATGAGCTGCCTCTCTGCCAGCAATAAAACCTCTTTATCTTGTCACAGGATATTACTCTGGTTGGAGACCACTTTCCTCCAAAAAAACCATCACATGGTTTACTTGTCTAACATCTTCCACACCACTTTTGGTTTCAGGTTTTGTTCTTCTGTAAATGAAAATTAAACTGATCTGTCCCCTTTTTGTTTCTTCTAGGGACAGGTACTGCAGGACTTTCAGAGTCAGGTGCCTCACTTACCCACAACAGTTTGTCAAAAATGCCCCCAAGCTATTCTGAAATCACTTCAGTTAACTTTTTAACAAGATTCCTGACACCCAGGCAGCTTGAAACTCCCTGATTTCCCAAGAAATGTATTTTTTCAATCTTGAATATATTTCTTCTCCTCTGTTCTAAGCAGAGATCTCGCTATTTGCCATTATCACCAGCAGTGCCAGTCAGCACTTCTTTCTCTTGAACTTTCTAACAACGACTAGCATGAAAAAAATATAATAAAGCATTAAACATTTTGGCCTTCTTGACATTTTTTCAACAGGTCTTTCTGTTCCCTCAATTATCCCACACGTATGTTAACAGGAGGAGGAGGAGGAAGAAGGAAAGGGCTGACCTGCTCACTTGTCGTGCTTACCAGGACTACTAAAAGATGGGTTCTCACAGTCGTAACAACTATTCTTGCATTAAGGGATCGTGAGGGAGCAAAAAGCATTTCTCCTGCAAGCTCAGAGATATAAATCAAGAGGCAAATCGGCCAACATGGGATAAACCGAGCTGTAACACTGAAATAGAAACCTGGAATGAAGAAATTGTTTTATTTGGCTGTGCAGCGCAGTCCCACACACCATCTACCACATATTACATTAAAGGTTATCAGTGACAAATGCCAACCACTTGTATCGTCTCAGAGTGTCCCGAAAGAAGATTTGGACGATCCCATGGAAGTGCCAGGAGGCACCGCCTCCTGAAATCCCTGCAACGGGGACCGCGGTGACCAAGGGAGGAGTCATCCACAGGCAGAGAGGAAATTTAAGGCATTAGCGTGAGCAATCCTAGCTCCAGAGGGT
>NW_010268250.1:0-985 GCF_000690775.1 Eurypyga helias
CTACAGTGCCCTACAGACACCCCACAGGACCCTATAGACACCCAGCAGGACCCTATAGATACCCTACAGTGCCCTATAGACACCCTACAGTACCCTATAGACACCCCACGGGACCCTACGGCACCCTATAGATACCCTAGAATGCCCTATAGACACCCAACAGGACCCTACAGCACCCTATAAACACTCTACAGTGCCGTATAGACACCCAGCGGGACCCTATAGACACCCTATGGCACCCTATAGGCACCCAACGGGACCCTATAGATGCTCAATGGGACCCTATAGATAGCCCCAGGACCTTATAGAAACCCTACAGTACCTTACAGAGACCCTACAGCAACCTGTAGGCACCCAACAAGATCCTATAGATGTTCAATGGGACCCTTTAGATAGCCCCAGTACCCTATAGACACCCTACAGCGCCCTACAGCCACCCTACAGCAGCCTATAGACACCCAATAGGACCCTATAGATGGCCCCAGGACCCTACAGAGGCCCAGCAGGACCCTATAGAGGCCCAATAAGACCCTATAGATGGCCCCAGGACCCTACACAAGCCCAGCAGGCCCCTATAGAGGCCCAACGAGACCCTATAGTGGCCCCAGGAGCCTGTAGGCGCCCAACGAGACCCTATAGGCACCCTACGGAGACCCTAAGGGCACCGGAGGGAAACTATAGTTGTGCTATAAGGACCCTACAAATGGCCTAGGAGGACCCTACAGCACCCTATAGGTGCCCTACAAAGACCCTATAGATGCTCTTCAAGCACAGAGCCTATAAGTCAGCCTGGAACAGACCCTATAGCCGGGCGAAGAGCCACCCTATGGGGCTCATGCAAGCAGCAGAGACCCCCAGAGACCCTATAGAGCCCCCCCTAGAAACCCTATAGAGCCCCTACAGAGCCCCCCTGGAAACCACAGTCCTGTACAGAGCCCCTATAGCCCCTCTGCCCCCTACAGAGCCCTTATAGAGCCCCTATGGA
>NW_010268251.1:0-303 GCF_000690775.1 Eurypyga helias
CCCGGGCTCCCCACGGCACCCGCCGCCGGGGGGGAGGGACGGCGCACTGCGCGTGCGCCACCGAGGGGCGGGACGCCAGGGAGGCGGGGGAAAAGGCGGGAAAGGCGTCGAGCGAGGCCCTCCCTCACCTCTGAGAGGGATTCGTGGAACGGTTTGGGTGGGAAGGGGGCTTAAAGACCATCTATTTCCACCCCCTGCCATGGACAGGGACACCTTCTACCAGACCAGGTTGCTGCAAGCCTCATCCAGCCTGGCCTTGGACACTTCACGGGATGGGGCATCCACAGCTTTCTCGGGCAACCG
>NW_010268251.1:620-9145 GCF_000690775.1 Eurypyga helias
CAAGCCTCATCCAGCCTGGCCTTGGACACTTCCAGGGATGGGGCATCCACAGTTTCTCTGGGCAACCTGTCCCAGTGCTCCCCACCCCTCCCGGGAACGAATTCTTCCTGATATCTAATCTAAACCTCCCCACTTTCAATGTTTCAAAACGGGTTTAAACCCGTTACCCCTTGTCCTGTCACTCCCTGCCCTTGTAAAAAGTCCCCCCCAGCTTCCTTGTAGCCCCTTCAGAAAAAGTTCCCCCGAGAGCCTTCTCTTCTCCAGGCTGACCACCCCCAACTCTCCCAGCCTGTCCCCATGGCAGAGGGGCTCCAGCCCTCGGAGCATTTCCATGGCCTCCTCTAGACTCACTCCAACCAGTCGATACCCTTCTGATACTGAGTGTTCCACAGCTGGACACAGAACCCAGGTGGGGTCTCACCAGAGCAGAGTACAGGGGCAGAATCCCCTCCCTCACCCTGCTGGCAACGCTGCTCTTGATTCAGCCCAGGATACGGTTGGCTTTCTGGGCTGCCAGCGCACACGGCTGGCTCATGTCCAGCTTTTCATCCCCCAGCACCACCAATTCCTTCTCCTCAGGGCTTTTCCCAATTCTTCACCCAGCTTGTGCTGGGATTGCCCCAACCCAGGTGCAGGACCTTGCCCTTGGCCTTGTTGAACTCCATGAGGTTGTCACAGTCCAGCCTCTCCAGCCTGTCCGGGTCCCTCTGGATGGCACCCCTTCCCTCCAGCGTGTCCCCGAAGCACACAGCTTGGTGTTGTCAGCAAACTTGCTGAGGGTGCACTCGATGCCATCATCCATGTCACTGATGAAGATGTTAAATAGTACCCAACACCGATTGCTGAGGAACGCCGCTTGTCACCGATCTCCACTCGGACGTTGAGCCGTTGACCACCACTCTCTGAGTGCAACCATCCAGCCAGTTCTTTTTCCATCGAGCGCTCCATCCATCAAATCCATGGCTCTGCAGTTTAGAGACAAGGGTGTCGTGCAGGATTGCCCGCCTGAGGTGATGGCTCGCTGCTCTTCCCCCTCCTGCCTCAGAGGCTTCTCATGGTCTTGTGTGAGGGTTGAGGGCTCTGCTTGGAGCTGGTGTAGGGTTTTATTTTAAATCCCTTCACCCAGGTGTTAGGGACGATGAGAAGGGGGTACGTTTCTTTTGTGGTGTGGCCTGGTTTCAGCTCTACTCCCCGCTCCTTTCAGGGTTGGTCTCACTGTTGTGTAGTGAAAATACAAACAGCTCTTCACCCTTCTCTCACTTCAGGCTGGGCCATAGGCCCCTTCGGTATGTGGGTCACCAGTGTTTGTGAAGAACAGCTCCCCTCGTGGTGTATAATGACAATTTCTTGCCAAGTTTGAGGATGATTGGTGAGTTTTTCTCAAGGCATAGCATTACCTTTAACCTTTTGAGAAAAGGATTATGAAGCAAACGGGCTTTATGCCTGTCATTTAGAGGTCTAGATCAAAAGCTTAAGGGAGACCTTACAGACCTTCCCGAATCCACAAGGAGGTTATGAAGCAAAGGGAGCCAGGCACTGCATAGTGGTACATGGCAGGAGGATGGGAAACAAAGGTAAAAATGAGACATTTAGACTGGATATAAGAAATTTTTTTCATCATGACCACGGATGAACATTTGGACAGGTTGTCCAGAGAGACTATGCAGTCTCTGTTGGAGTTTCTCAAGGCCTGATTAAATCGAGCCCTGAGCAACCTTGTCAGATCTCATGGGTGACCCTGCTTTGAGCAGGTTGGACCAGATGATGTCTGGAAGTCCCTTCCAACCCAAATTGAAAGTGGTGAGATTTAGATTAGATATCAGGAAGAAATTCTTGCTGGAGAGGGTGGGGAGGCACTGGGACAGGTTGCCCAGAGGAGCTGTGGATGCTCCATCCCTGGAAGTGTCCAAGGCCAGGCTGGATGAGGCTTGGAGCAACCTGATCTAGTGGAAGGTGTCCCTGCCCATGGCAGGGGGTGGGATTGGATGATCTTTAAGCCTCCTTCCCACCCAAACCGTTCTGTGATTCTATCCTAAGATCTCATCTACGTATGGGTCTTCTCATTTCTAATGGTTTGCAACCAGAGGCAGCAAAATTTTCATTGTTAATAGTCCTTAATTACTTAAATGTTTATAGAGAAGTTTATCCAGAGCTAGCCTTTCTTTCCTGCCAGTATCAGTCTCATGTTAGAGGGAATTAATACAATTGCACACAAAGCACCCCAGTAAGCCAGGTAACATAATACATACCACAGCTACACCTGTTTCAATGAAAGATACAAAGACTTTTTATCTCATATCTTATTCTTTCAGGTGAAAAAATGCTGTTCCTCATTGCACAACTGGTCCTGTACACTAGGCTGCCACCTCCGTCCACTACCGACCCAGAGAAGACTGCCTGGTTTATTGCTAACATTGTCTGCAGTGTCCCGGGTTTTCTTGGCAAGGATCTGATCCAAGTCACGACCAATTCTTGGACCCTGCTTCATTCCTTCATTTCACAAACTGCTGCCCGTGGTGACAAAACAGCAGGTAATGCTGCATTGTAATGAAGAAATGCCATAAACCTGCCTCTTGGGAAGTACTGAACTCATGTTAGTGCTCCTATTCTGGCTACACATTTCTCCTAGAAACTTATTTTCATACCCTTTCCATTAGCCTGGGTTTCACATTCTCAATATAAACCGTGGATTTTTACTGATGTATTTATCCTCTTATAAGGTGAAGTACAAAAGGAAATTACAGCACCAGTTTTAGAGAAAACAAAGAGATTCCCCCCTCCCTTCCTGCCTTAGAGGCTTGGGCTGCAGACTCTCGATACAAGGCGTTTCCAGCCAGAACAGGCAGAAGTGTGGCCTTTAATTCAGCACTGGCCCTGTGTCACTTAGTGCCAGGGAGGTCAACCTCTTACGCGGTTTATTACGTTCTCCTGATCAAAAGCCTCTTGTTCCCAGGAAGTGGGATTAAAATTAAATTGGGTATCTGTGAAAATGAAGATCGAATTTCACCTTGCCTCCACACGTGAGAGTTATTTAGGGTCAAGTCTGTCCCCCTCGGTGGCAGACAGAGTGAAATACTGTCACTCACTCTTCACAGACCCTACCTTCTGTTTTTTTGATACAAGTCTGGAATAAAATGACTGGCCAATTCCTAGGTGCCCGTATTGCCTGAACCTTGATGGGGATATGCCGACGTGTGTGTGTTTTGACACTAGTGTGCATGCCAGACTACCGAACCCCCAAATGCACTCACTTCGGTCTAATTCTCACTATCATCAGAATGAGACAAGCCAGCCTGGGTTTGGCTTTTCTGCAGAAGAACCAGTAAATGCTGACGTACGTACGGGTTTAGGGGTGTTACCTTTGTGTGTGTGGAAGTTCGATTTTTTTATGTGGAGCTGATTAAACTGATGCCCGTGAAAGGCTCGTGTGCAAGAATTTTAAATAGCTCCTGCTTTTTAATATTCACTTCCTCTTTGGTTTTAATTATTTTGTTCCTACATTTTCCCTTTCAATTTACTAAAAATCTAGAAATGTAATTAGAGGGAGGCTGAACTCGGAGAAAGCTGCCAGCATTTCTACATCATGATTAAATATATCAGCCATCCCTTTAGTGAGAGGCTGAAAAACAAGATTCTCATAATTATCTCCCTGTTATCCAGGAAAGAATCTGCAACACGTACGGACACAGAGTTATTGAAAATGCAGCACTAATTAAAATCTCATATAGGCTCCTGATGATCAGGAGAGTATGAAAACAGAGTTATTTAATTATTTCCTGTATTTGCCACTTTGTTACAAAACCAAACAAAACCTTTCTAAACAAAACCCATCTCCAATCACTGGGGAGACTTAATGAGGCTTTTATGTACGCAAGCGCCACAAAACATCACACGTTGCTTGATTCACCTCTCCTTACACCAGTGAGACATCTATATGACCATTTCCCGGGCGTAATACCAGAGGAACGCTATGGTATAGTCACAAACAGTAACGGGATCATTGCTGGGTTTGAGGATACGGGTACTGATGGTTTGTTTTAAATTGAAGACATAAAAAGAATCTTGATATGACTGGTTTCATTGTGAAATCGTAATGTTTGTGTCACAGCCAATTAAAAATCTAGTATCTAATAGGTTATCCTTCCAGTCTGACTTCTGCTCGGGTATCTCCATCCTCTTGAAAACGCTGTGCTCTCACCTAGCCCAGTACAAAGCCTACAGTATAATTTATGTTGTCAAAGGAGTCTCAGCTTTGGCACCAGCAGAGCACACTAGAGGACAGTAAGTGCTGATACGGTTTGTGATGAAAGGAAAAGCTTCTGAGATACTGACTTCTTTGAACCATGTAAGTCTGAGCATCCTCCAGGGAAAGGAAACTGGTGAGCTTTTTCTTTTGCATCCCTTTCCCTCAAAATTCAATTTGCAACAAAATAGCAAGTGCCGAGCTAGATAGGGTCCAGCACCCACTTCTCCTACACTATAAATTAAGTAATCGTTTCCTGCACTATAAATTAAGTGTTGCATGGAGGACGGTAAGCTAGATATTATCCAGCTTTTAAAACTTTTAAAACAGTAGAGAAGCAGCTTATTCGTATTAAAAAAATAGAAAGACAAAATTGGGCAACTGATTGCTTCTGCTTCCAAGGCAGAAATCCAGGAGAGTATAGGAATTGGGTGGGTTTTAGGCATCCAGATTGAACACCATGACTGAAAACCGCATCTTTTGCAAGAGACGTATAAAATTACCGGTACCTAAATTTTTCAGGTGCCGCCCATTCTTACCTGAAAGTTCACTGAAGTGTTGCCAGTTTCTGGCGATGCATGTGCTCAAAACAGTCTTTGCCTGAGCACTCAAGCAATTAGCTCCTAGTTTCATTACATCTGGATCCATTTGGAACCATTCTTGGGTCTGAGCTTACTGCTATGTGTATTTCTTGTCCAAATTTCTTTCCTTGCTTCCACATACCACAAGATAACTTAGTCACCGCTGCTGCGATTAAAAACTACTTTTATTTGGGAGAAGACAAACATTGTTTAAAGAAACTCGACCTCCTTTAGAACAAACTTTGACTTGGAGATTTTAATTGCAGGGAAGCTGTTCACAGTGCTATTTTTACATGTATTGGAAAAGTATCAAAGCTAATTTTTTTAGAAGAGGAAATTATACTTTAAAATGCATTATTGTGCGAAAGTGACTCCCTAACGTCTTTGAGTTGGTGCTTTGTTTCTCGTTAGAATCATCTCCTGTCTTCCCTGATGAGCCTGCTCTTGTTTTCAGTGCTGGTTTGCTTTAAGATGCTTTTGATCCTGTATTCATTAAAACCTGATCCTGCTGCTTCCCACCAGCCCTAATGGTCTGTGAAATTATTTTCCTTCCTCCAAGACACTGTTAACTCCGCTAGCACCTGCGGAGCCGAGGAGCTCGGGACATCGTCAGAAGTCCTCTGGTTTATTCAAAGCACCTTTTCTCCACAAACAAAAATTAAACTTCAATATTATCACGGCAACCTCCCTTAAGTGGAGAAGTGCAAGAGAGTCCAGAGGACTGCAGCAGAGTCTAGAGGTTTTTATCACTGCTGTTTTCCCCTTCTGCAGGTACAGGGAGATAATTGGACAAAAGACTTGAAAATCGAGGATAAGATTCACTCTGTACAGCATGAAAGTATGAATGAGCATAAAGGGCTCAAACAGCTACCCAAAAAACCCAAAAGAGGAAGTAAATCAAGGAAGAAAAGAGGGAACAATGCAGTCTGGACCTTGCAGTGAATTACAACAGTAAAGGAAAAGGCAGGATTTTGAAGGCGTTCACAAATGAAGATTTTTTTCAATTACCTCACACTGGGATTCATCACCAGATGACAGTTCAGTCTTATTGTACTGTCTAATGCTGGTGCAAGAGAGGAGAGCTCTCTACATCTGTGCTTTCCTCACAATAGTAAAGGTTACTATTAGCTGTCAATATGTACTTTATTGCACAAATCCGAGCAAGTATTGCGACTTAAATATTGCTGCTCTAGAATATTCTTCCGTAACCAAAGAGCTTAATGTGGAGCTAAGCAGTTCTTCGCTTTTGCCTTCTCGTTAGCACTGTCCCGCTGCGATTATTATGGCATTAAGTTACTGCAACCAAAAGGGCAGTAACGAGCATTCAGATGTTTAATTTCACCTGAAATTAGACGTGCGCTCAGGTACTGGGTAGAAAACTGTTTTCTAGAACAGTCATTTCAAAACATTCCAAAGTCAGGAAGACCGACCCAAACTAAGGTTGTCCACGCAATAGTCTGGTCCTTTTGTAGATCGCTGCTCTTTAATTGCAAGATCACATAATCTTTAACCTGATTTCCCAAGGAGACAAATCTTACATGGTTTGACATTCCTATCTTCCTACCCCATCCCTCAGTAACTTCTAAGTCAGCCACGTTTTCCAACCGAGGTCAAAAAAAGCAGCAGGGGCCTCGGAGATCATTGGGCTCTACCCCACACATCACAGTAGGGGTTGGAGAGAGAAAAGGGACCTCCCCAAGTGCTCCAAGACATTCTGCTCCAGTTTAATAAACACTAGTGCATCCCCACTGGGGAGAAACTGTGACTATGCCAAGGATGGGGAAAGCTTAAACGGGAGCCACAGACCTCAAGTCCGCAGGGAACTAGGTGTTCCCGATTCCAACGTTTATGGAGCTACCTTTTTCACTGGACTGTGCTGTCCCTTTCTGTGACTGGGGACGCTTATAGGTGATGAAATGTTGTATGGGTTCCCAAGATTTATGTAACAATGCTTCCTAAAATACTTAACTGACTGCAAAAATAATGGGTTTATTCCTGGGCATTTCCTCAATGTTCAGGTAATGGTGCCTTGCTGCTTGGAAATATTAATGAAGCTATCTTAGCTGGTACAATTGTGATTTTTAAGTGACGATGTGCTTCACGCAATGTAGAGAGCAGGAACAAAAAGGACAGCTTAGAATCTATCAGTCCAGAGAAAATAACGTGTACATCAAAGCTGTGCCCGAAGTTAGTGCCCATCTTGATCTACCTCCTTCTTTAGGGAAGCTGGTGATGGAGTGGTGTGTTGAGCACAGTTCTACACCTCTCCAGGAGGGGCTGTCTGCGCCCCCCTGGCAGACCCAGCCCTGCTGTTCCTGCAGAAATAAAACCTTAGTGACCACTCCAATACCTTAGGTTTTGGGATTGCCACCCAGGTCCTAAAGCAGGGCTGCAATGTGCCGATCCAAATGGCTGTTCTGCTTCTTAATCCCGAGACCAGGATGTTGTTTCTCTTGCCACGTTAACTGTAAACCCCATTAACAAGCTGCAGCCCACCGCGGTCACCGAGCGAGGTCTCTCTGGGCTTCAGGAGAAAGCGACGCTGCAGTTCTGCGAATAAACTACACCAGAGCAGGCTGTGCATTTCCCTGGAAAGCAGACTCCGCTCCCCAAAGCTGAGAAGGAGAAAGCGAGGCAGCCTTTGCCTGGAAAGCGGCACGCATTGTTCCGAGAAGTGACTTGTATTCCCTACGGAACGTCCGGCGACGGCACTGCCAGAGGACACTGACTCAACTGTCTGCTTTTTCCACTCCCACAGAACCTGGCGACAGCCATCCCTGCTGTTTGAGATTTTTATTGCCTTGTCATGTTTAGTTTTAGGTAGGAAATAGTCCCTTCGAGGACGGCTTCTGCTGCCACTGGGAAGAGGCAATTACAGACGGGCCCTTCATCCATGTTCCAGGCCAGCTGCAAGACTCCTCAGTGCTGTCTTTACACACTGGCCATTGCAAGGTGGAACTTCGAGTAACATTTGATTAGAAGGTGAGGGTGCTAGTCCCACCTGCAAAGCAAATCACTACATGCAAGGCCTATTACGGAAATCTTTCCTTCTGCCCCCAAAATTACGTATGCCTGTGAAACTATTTCACTTCGTTCCCATTTTCAAGCTTCAGTCAAGTCTTCGTCCCCCTTCCAAGTGACGGAAGGTTTCCATGATGGACCTGGCTGGATCTTCACTTCTCTGGATTCTTCAGCACCGGGGCTGCACCAACGGAACTGCCCGTGGGAATGCCGCACGTTAGTGCTGCTCTTGGAATAACTGAAGACCCAGGAAAGGATCTCAACCTACCTCCAGGGAAGAGCCCACCGCCACCCCTGACTCCAGCAGTCTTTTGTTTACACTCCCCCAGCAGAACACCTCTACTGAACGCCTCAGCGTTTCAGGTACTGCGGATGAAAACCACGCTGTCCTCGGAACAGTTTTTTCGTCAAACAGGTTAATTGCTCATAAAAACTTTGGAAATAGGCTGTGACCTCACCGAAATAACAACTAGGATGATGATGAAGGTATTAAGGGGCTTCAGGAACCTGTATGTGTGTAAAGAATGAAAAGGAGATTGCAAGCACTGCAGAAGAGTGTAGCAAGAGAAAGGGAAAAAGCCAGATGACCATTTTTGCTAATTTAATTCTGAAGCTTTAACTGCACTTTTCATCTTAATTTTTTCCTTGAACTATTTCAAGGAAAAAGCTGAACATGAGCC
>NW_010268252.1:0-16117 GCF_000690775.1 Eurypyga helias
GGGGGTGGCGGGGGAGTGGTGGTGTTGTGCATCACCCACCCCCCTGCTGAAAGAATCGGTATTTTATACCCCTGTGAAGGTATCAAATTATTTGTGAAACAAAATGAAACGTTTAGAAGGGTGTAAACATTTGCAGTTGAATTTACCAGCGTTAACAACTAGATTAAAAATACTAAGATTGACAATTTAAGACCTCCAATGCTAGTGGTGTCACACTTCAGGATCTGCATCATAACCACAGGTTCTTCCATTATTCAGATAAGCATGGCATGAAGTTATGTGAAAAACTGTAATTAATCAAGAACCTATGCCCCAGTGCACAGCTAACAATCCTGGCGCTGTGTACTCACCAGGTAGTACGTTCAAGGTGTTAATTATGCCATCAAATGAAAGAATCAAACTGTTGTACACAAACTCTTAATAGAATTTTTAAACTACAGCAGTCCAGGACATTAAAAAAAAAAATCACAAGTAATATTCAAAGAATTGTTATTTGTCAAAATACAGTACCTTTCCTGTCAAAAGAAGAACCCTTGTCTCTTCTGAAATGTAATTCCTGTCATTGCAGAAATCCTGTATAAAAACATGAAATAAAAACCAGTTTATGTTTGATCCCTCAATCTTGCTGTTGGTTTTTTACATATATACGACTAAGTTCTCAGGTGCTGCTATCAAGTGCTACCATGCAACCTGCTGACAAATGAACCAACCTAATAAAGACAGGTCAAACAGTATTTTGGAGGAGATCTGTAGTGAGCAGTACTGACTGACAGTATGCCATGCCTGAAGTCAGGATTAGCATTTTTGTTTTCTTCTTGAATGACATCAATCATTTGAAGTGAAACAAAACTTACTCTCCCTATTTTTTCACTTGCATCTTTTTAATGGGAACTCCAAAGAGGAAAATTGGTGCTGTTTTCTGTAAACAAGTTGGAAGTTGCTACCTTTGTCAAGCTGAGTACAGTTTACACAGGCTAAACCACTAAATTTTAATGCAGGTGGCTATCTCAGACACCAACTCCCTGTCACCAGGGCATCTGCCTTTTCACAGTTAAATAAGCCAACTAAATTTAGCTTAAACGGATGCTGGAAAGGTTGTTAATTAACACTCTAACACACTGAGAAATGTGTTCTTCAGTACATGCAAAACATTAGCTCTGGTCCAGTGAATTACTTTGCTTGCACTTACACTATTTAGAAGTATGCCTCTCAAAGAACAGTAGTGCTATTGCTGACAGTAGAGCTGTACTCAGCAAGGCTATTACTAGGCAGTAAGACGACCAGCTTGTACAGCAAACAAAACAGCCAAACAGCTGCTTACAGGTATAAACATACCACAGGTAACATAAAAAATGTTCCCTTTTTAGTCTGTTTTGTGTGCTGATTCAGATATACAGTCACAATATGCACATATTCTCATATATTCAGTAGCACTTGTAAAAGACTTTAATGAGATGGTCTAGCAATACATGCTAAGTTATCAATATTTATTCTAATTAGCTCTCACCTGGTTACAAATGCTTCTGGCACATGTTCATAAGACAGAGCATAGCATACAGCCTATGTTAAAAAAAATTAATTGCTGAGGATAAAATATATGCATTTTCCCACTCAGGATATTATATTATGGAGATAACCAGCTCTCAGTTATAAAAATCAAAGCATTTCCCCTTATTACTTTGGAAATTATTCAATAAATTTACCTTCTCAGGTTGTGTAAAAAATTTGGTTGGCAATACAGGGTCCTTCGGTGAATCTGCATTGCACAAAGCACTTTTGCTGTTGATTACACAAAGTGCTACATCACATACTGTATAAAGTTTCTGAAAGAAAAAAGAAAATTCGGAATTACTTACTGTTTTTACAGTGTACAGAGAATATAGTTCTTTAAAGTTTAATCTATGTGTTATAATAGCCACCAAGGACGTGTTTTGTAATTACATCATTCACCATACTGTTGCCTCTTCAAACACATACAAAAGTCCCCATTTTTCATATGGTACTATTTAATAAAAACTAGTAACACTTTACAGGCCTATGCTGTACAACAGAAGCTCTTGCTCAATCCAATCACCATAAATGGTTTCTCATCTCTGATAGACACTAACAGGTTTAACAGCAGCCTACAGTATTTCCTCCCCTAACAGCAGAAGATGCTTATGTCAGAAAACTAGGCAGTAGGAGTTAAAATAAGGCAGGCAGGCAGTAACAGGAATATTTAACAAATTTTGGTTATTAACTTCATTAGGTATTGTGTGCTGGCTAAGTTCAGCAAGGTCCTGAAAGGATGAGATTAGCAACATACAGGCAATGCTTGCAATTAACACTCTCTGAACGACCATAAAAATGTCTGAGCTAGTGCTTTCAGATTTCCTGCAAAGCCTGTTCATCAACTGCTTGTGAAACCCTCAGCCCATCACCCAACACTTATCTGAATTGCATTTCTTACTTCATTGGCCTTCGGCTCATCAGGAGACTGAGCATCTCGGGTAAGCTTAATGTTTTCTGCCATCTTTTTCATGAAGGCATGGCTATTGTTCTCATTCTTTGTCATTAAAACTTCAAGCATGAACCACAGGCACCTTAAAAAGCCATAAAACCACAAGCAATTACATTCCAGTTTTTATACTGCATCTCCCACATATAGCAATGTATTAAAAATTTGTCAGCTGTACTGGCTTTTTCTTAAGAAACCACAATCAATTTGACGGTATTATAAACAGATAACATCATCTGAAGGTGTAAGCATAGTCCAGACCTTTAACACACAGAGTCACAATCTTTACAGAATAAATCTGCCAAATTAGTGTGCTTCTCTATTGTATCTGTAAACACTGCCCAACCAACCAATTTTTTTTCTCTTCCAAATAGGAACAGAAGGAAGAACTCTGGTGCTACCATCACCTAGATGAAATTCTGTAATCAGTGCCTTGGGCTGTGTCTATGTCCCTATCAACAATGTACCACGACCACACTCAGAACAGGCTGAAATGAACCATACTGCTACCAGAGTTACCCACGCTACGTGGTGTAATACTGGAATTCAAATAGGAGAGGAGATCCAACACTGAAGAGCTCAGAGTCTTGTTAATGCTCCACACAGGAGGAAAAGAAATCCTTACAGACAGACATTATGGAATTAGCTTTCACAGTTTTCTTTCTTTAAATCTAGTTTATTTATAGGGAGAACCCATTATATTTTGATTAGAAGTTTGTTTAAAGAATTTTTCAAATATGATACAAAGCACAACTGGTCTGTCCACACTACCGTTTGCTATCAAGCTGCAGAGCTGCACGTGGCTAAGAGGGTGAACAACAGCCCTAATACAGTGGAATAATAAGTTGGTAAAGACATATGGGTGGGTCTGAGAAATGCAGGCTTTGCCAGCAGCTAATTTAATTCTGAAGCTCTGGAGGAGATATTACCTTGTAGAAAGAGGCTAATAAAAAAGAACTAGAAAAACAGGATGGCTGAACATCAGAATTTCCTGTCCACAAAAGCCTCAATCTTCTTAACCGAGACAAATTAAAGATTGCAATGCAAGAGATGAAGGAACATTTCTCTCAAAAACTCTAAGTAAGAGGGTTGTGCTCTGTCTAAACATTTAAATAGTTATCCACTGTTCAAATAAAATAAGACATCGATATTCTGACTTGCAACCAAGAGCTACAAAGGCTATAATTAAATAAATGTGTTAGACACCTTCACATCCATCTATTCACTATTCCCAAGCACTTAAATGGGATGAATAGAGGACTGATAACATACCACACTGACCCAGCTTCTCCAAAACCCTGTGTCAGCCCAAGATTACTACTGGGGACAAATTCTGCTCCGGTAATTCCAGTTAACGCATGCCAGTTTCAATAGCTTGATTTCTTCACTAAGTCAACAAACTAAATAAGTCACTATCAACCCTGAACAAGGCCTTTCCAGAACAGCAGTGGGATTTCATGTAGAAAAATATGCACCTAGAAAAACACAATCGCATCAAGTTCATTCTCTGTATCCATTTCAGTTATTTTTGGAGTATATATTCGGAAGAAAAAGACACTGTCTCTAGATAAAAAAGAAAACAAACATACATCTATAGGACAAGCTCAAAAAACTCTGTAAGAATAAATATCTCAGATTATGGTTATGGAACTTCCTAAACATGCTTTTCTTCACATGACTCTATTCAGGCTGTGTAAAACTAGGGAGACAATGACAAAACACCCTGCCAGTCTGCTTTTCCAAGTTTGCAAGCATCTATGTTAACACTTTTAAGTGAACACGATGACTCTCAGAACTCTTGAAATAAACACTGTGCTACATTATATGAGAAAAGCGTTTTGCATTTATCTCAGGAGACTCTTCAGAGAAGTATTCCTGCCAAAATTCCCATACAGAGTATTTCTTTGTTTGGAGCAGTCCTCTCTGGCTAGTACAGCCAGGCTGTGACAAACAGGAGGGAGGGAATTTGACAACAAAGGACAGCTATACAAGGGGTGTCCAATGAGGCTCTATGCACTAGAAAGCACTTCTCAGGGAATGTATTAACTCAACAAGCACGGATCAAAACTTGTTACATGTGTTTTGGATAAAGTACAAGCTGAAGAGTGCTTTCAGGTGCTGCCAGGAACAGGAAGTCCTGGGACAAAACTTAGACCATGGTTAGGTAAGAAACCTTCACTGACTTCAGGTTCTGACCAGGTGTGAGTCGAGTCACTGAGAAATCAGAACAAATCACATTTTTCATTAAAAGAAAGGATCAGACTTGGACTCTCACAGGTGAAGGTGTAAAAAGACTTCAGATGTGAACTGGGCTGTTTGTGCCAAGAATGAATTGCTTTGTAATACCAAAACAACATCATTCACAGTTCCACCAAAAATAAATACAAGCAAACCCCAAAACACTAAAACCAAAGCATAGGACGGGACGCTTAACCATTTTCAGAGTGTTAAAATTTAACTGTTTTTTAAAATTCATTACAGGACACAAAGGAATGCAAGTTACGCTTAAGGTATGGAGGATTATTTGAGGCATACAAGTCAGTCTCAAATTGGAAACAGTACAGAACAAGCTTCTGTATGACAGCCTTGTGCACAATCATCTGCGCTGCATCCATTAAGACGCACTAAGCCTGCACTGCAGATGTACGGTGCAAACGGTAAATCAGCAGCAAACTTAGCATGAATTCTAGGAGGTTTCCATAGTGTGTGGGGGGGAGACGTTTCCAGTGAAGCAGGACTGACCCAGCATCAGTGGCATTACGTTTTCAAGTCTTGGTGAAGTTCCACAGTATCTGAACTGACATTACTTGCCATCTCTTAAGTGTGTTGGGAAATTCTACAGATATTCCTAGGCACAAATACAAGAATCTAAAATGATTCCTTCACTTCAAAAGAAGCCTAGACAGCTTGCTAAATTTGCTATACTATGGTGTGACCTACAGGCTACCATTGGGGCTTTCAGAACATACTGCTAAGCAACTGCTGATGCCTTCTTCCCTCATTTCAAGTGTCACACACTTCCAAGATTACTGTTTTGCAAAATAAAACAAGAGTTCCTTTTTGCAATCAGTTTTTTCCAAGCACAGAGCAATTCTCAGCATAACAATTCCAGAACCACTTGACACTTACTCTTTGACATCACGAAGCTGATCAACATCCTGAGGTTTTGTGAAATCTGGATCATGTGCCAGTAAGTGAATCATATATGGTACCACATATTCAGGCAGCAAGGATAGCAGTTTTTCTATAGGAACAAAAAACCATAGATAACCTCTGTATTACACACAAACATACATCACAAGAAAAACTTTCCCAAAGTATTAAATTTCAAATATGGAATGTAAAATTTCAACTTGCATTTTCTCCCTGCAAATTTAAACTTTAAGGAATCATTAAAAATAAACGAATGAGTTTTACTACTACAAACTACTCGCTCTTACTTCAGGAAGGTCACAAAGCCTAAAACATCAGAAAACAGAATTTTATTCTTTGAGAAAACAACTACCCACAGTAACTGCATTATATTTTCCACATACCATTCTCAGCAATGTACTGAGAAGTATTTTATGTTTTATGCTTCATGTAAACTAAGTAAATTTAGATCTGAATGGTCTAATAAATGAGGAAACTAATTAAACTTATCCAGTGTTTCTTTACAAACGCAATTTGCTTCACTTCTGATGATTACTCCTTCCAGTTCAGCATACAAGACTCAGATACTAAACAATTTCACCAAAATACTAACCATTAGCCATAGGATTCTGCTTAATATATTCTCTTCGTATACTGATGTTTTTGAGCAAGCACTGTCTGGCATGTGCTCTTCTCTCTTTCACAGGGTCTTTGGCACACAAAGCAAAGATTGCCATATATTCCAAAGGGAGCAGTAATTTCACAAGTGCCTTATGCAGTTTTTGGGCAAATATCTGCCTCACTTGGTAGCACTCATCCTATAGCAACATAAAACAGAAGAGCGCAACCATAAAAATCTTGGTCCTTTAAAAAACAACAACAACAAACCCCACAAACAAACAAATAACCCCACCAAAACAAAACAAAAGCCCACGAAAACAAAAAAGAAGAGCATGCAAGGTTGAATTATGAGGGGACATTTTAAAAATATCAACAAGTGCAACAATAAATATCTGGAAATTCACGAACTGTTTTGAAAGCTACAGTGAGGAAAAGAATATACTCAATATAACAGCAACAAAAGCTCAGATTTAAGTACTCTGAACTCAATTAATTGAGTCAAATTCAGTTCAAATGCAGTTACTTACGTTAATGACAAGCGCACAGAGCTGGAACTGTTCTGGGGTAATTATTTCGTGGTAACAGGGTTCCTGTGCAAGCTTCATTATTGCACTACCAGCAGCTAATCGCAGTCGAGACATATCTGATTTACTATACAAATGTGAGAGGAAAAATAAACAAAACAACTCTCCACAACTACCCTCAAATTATTTGCGTGTCACGATTTCTTCATTTTACAAGATCAATGAGCAATTACAGTTCTGTCGATTCAGTTCAAGCTAAATTAACCCGATCAAATTTGTAAAAGTAAGGGGCTATGCTTTCCCCACAAAAAAATTAATTTCAGTAAAACAGTGAAATAGGAAGAGTCAAGTTTCTTTTTTTCATATCGATGTCTAAATCAAAGCAACACTTTTGCCACAGATTTTCTCTTTCCTTCCTTCACCGTCAGAGTGAAGATGAGCTGCAAAGTTACCTCATTGTTGGAACAAAGACGGTCCACCAAGATCACCCAACTCCTAAGTATGTTAAATCTTATCACTCGGTTGTTTTCAGAGATACTCCTGTAGGTAATTTTACTATCAAGGTATCTTCTAGGCTCTAAGTTAGATACTAGTAAATTACAAAAGGGAGTATCAAGCATATTTTTATACATTCCATTCCTAAAATAAAACTCCAATCAGATCTGTTTTCTACCATCGTAGTAGCCAACATCTCAGAATTCTAAAAAAGCTGCAAAAGAATTCATGTTCTTTGAGATTCTACGACACTATTGATGGAGGCCTGAAAAGAACAAAAACTGACCTGATTCGCTTCTGTTCTGTCAAGTCTCCTTCACTGACAAGCATTGCTGATAATAACCGGAGTGTGGAATTTGCAGATTTCGACTGGTTGTTTTTCATACCCAACAGCCAGCGTACCAACAGCTTAATGGCTTGCACCTATCAAACACAAACAAACAAACAATGAACTTCCTAAAGTTGCTAAGGCAGTAAAACCTACTGCAGTCAAAATGAAATTTCCACAGACTCCTATTTATTCGAGGCGACACATTTTTAATGGAACAGAATGAAGCAGTAAATATTTACAGAGTGAAGAAGGAAGTAGCAGCCTTTGTGACATCAGGACATTTCAACTATGGTTCAGTGTCTTCTCACAAGTGCATCTAGACGATGCAGGATACTTGCTACATGATTAAAAATAAGAGCAACTAAATAAACATTTCTAGAAATGGCCATAATTAGAGTCACAGTAAATAGCCTATAAAGATGAATGAATAAAGTCCATCAAGGTCTCAACTTATTTCAAATCCGTTTACAGTCAATAAAGTCAAATTGCCTTTACTGTAAGGAAAATTAAAACTTTTGAATCTCTTACTTTCCTTAACATTCAGCATAATTAATTATCACTAACTGAAGACACCAGAACGCACAGCTTCTACCAGTTCTGTAACAGTGTGTATAATCGTACAAAACCTCCAGAACACTGCATATTCCAAAGAAGCTAATACGAAAGTTCTCAAGGGGGTTTATTGTAATACTCCTCATTATACAACTTGGAAAAAATTGAATTTTTTATCTGAAATATACACATTATTACTGACAGCAGATCATTCACCTTTGCTAGTACTTCTGGAGAAACTTCTTCATCTGGAGACCACAATTTTCCATTTTTCTCACCTGTTGACTACAGACATTCGTGTAAGTTTAAGAACTGGTTCAACCCATACAGAAAATGTAGCGGTAAAAATGGAAAAAAGTCATGGACTAAGCTTTCTTTCTCACAAAGACCTTTATAATGCAGTATTACTGTATTGTTCCTTTATTAACCCATTTAACACAGCCAAAAAAAAAAAAAAAAAGCTCTATTCCCCACAGACTTAGTAACCAGCAAGCAGAAGAGTAAAGGACTTACCAAAAAAAGAAAATCTTACCCTATCATTCATCAGGAGATCCTTCACAATGAAATTTGCAACAACAGACTTCATTGGAGATGCAAACTGGTCTGGAGCCAACATAGAAATATGACCCAGTGAGACTAATGGAGTTATAAGTTGTTCTGGTACATCAGCATTCAAACTTCTACTAAGAGGCTGAGGAAGAAAAAAAAAAAAAAAAAATCAAAATTCAACTAGAGAATGCTAGCATGCCTAAAAATTATTTATTTTACTGCTGGATTGCTGATCGAGTTTCATGGCTTTTCCAGAAGAATTAATAAAGTTAGCAAATCACAATGGAGAAAGAATCTGATTTCCTTATTAACAGAGTATCCAAAATTTTCCCATTAGATATGGGCAAAATGAATTTTACATTCTCTTTCTGTTTTAATAGTGAAACACATTCAGACCTGGGAGATATGGGAAAAACTCTGACTGAATTCTATTCAGGAGTCGTGAAAACCCAAATCAGAACTGCAAATGCAGAAAATAATAGCAGGTAATGGCAGCTAAAAAACCCTTGGAAACCACCAGGGACACTTCTATCAAGTGATCAGTATTTCCCTCATAGCTAACAGGCACCCGGATAATTCCGTGCTGCTGTATCACCCAGCACCCTCACATCGTATTCTGCTACCGGCGAGGGAATGTGCACTGTGATAGAAGTCCAAGCAGAGATCAAACTGTATGCTTAATTCAAAGCTTTTCACACTTCTGAATTATGCATAGGTCCAAAGACAGCCAAGATTAAGAACCTAAGATATTTTAAAAGTGCAGATTAATAATGTTATTATTTAAGAGATTAAAGTGAAAAGTAGTAACCTCTCTGCTCTGTATAAGGTGACTTTTTGCTTTACAGCTGTCTAAGCAAGCAGTAAGCGAGCAGTAAGCTGATGTCTGAGCTTACAGTTAAGTAGTTAGTCTGTGCTAACTTCCTTGGTGAGAAAGTGCTGTACGTGCAAAAACCTTAAAGCATGGTAATTTAATACAGTTTGAAAGTAGAGGATGTTCTCTCTCATTCAGTGTTGGCTAAATATGTCCTCATGGGATTTAGTGTGGATCATTCCAGCGTATTTAATCCCCTCCTAACTTTTCTCGTGTAGACAGAAGGGGAGTCCCTTATCTACCAGACATCAGAACACTACAAAATCGTGACTGTACAAAACAAATATTAATAATTTGCTATTGTACAATTAATGACTTAACTACCATGCACCTGTAGGCTTCCTGACCTCATAAACTTATCTGTTAATAAACAGCTAGATTAATGGTAATTACTAGTATCAATTAAGAAGAACAGAAACAAACCTTAGGAACAAAAAAGCAGGACATACCTCAAAGATCTGTGCAAGTTGCACTTCTTTATTTGAAAATATGGCATGTATACAGTGAACAGCTTGTTTTGCCTGATGAGGAGTGCCTCTTTTTGCTTTCTGATGCAAAATCGGAATTAGTGTTCTGTGAACATTAAACAAAATACTTCAAAATGCAATATGCAATCTCCAAAAAAAAATAAAGTGCTTCACCTGTACAAATCTATCCTCACGGTCTTATAAATCAAGCATTCCTTTGAAGTCTGTTCAGGAAAAGATCATAATCATAAACTGAAAACCAAGATGGAATTGTATTTAGTAATACTTGTTGAACATTTGACTGTACCCAGCAGAAAAAAGCCCACAGGGAAAAATCAGACATGAAAGAAAATAATAATCAAAATAAAGTTGTTTAGGAAGCCAAATACAAGGTGGGGGGAATCTGACAGGTCCAGCTAGGGAAAACTCCTGGACTTGTTATCCAAGCTTGGAAGTGACAGAGCTGAAGAATTATGAAATAACCACTAAGCTTATGTGTGCTTATAGGCCTTTACTACGTTAACTTTGGCCTTTAATCACAATACATCCTCAAGTACACAACTACTTTGTTCAGAGCTTTTGCATTTGAGTCCCCTGAAATCCATCTGCTGATCTGAGGCCACTGAAGGAAAGAGCAGGGCAGAAGCTGCTCCAGAGACCAGGTCGAGGTTGCTCAGGCTGTTTGGTGCCACTTCTGGGAGAGTGCTGGAAGGCAGGCCTGTCTCCCCTGAGAGGCCATCCTCTGGGACACTCACTCCTGAGGTTTACCACTCAACTCACCCAGCAACTGGCACGAGAAAACAAAATTGCCTACACAGCACCTGACACACAAACACCTAAAAAAAATATCCTGCTTCCCTGAAAAGCTCAGTAACAATACAGCATGCAGTAAATGGATTATTTAGCACCCAGCCTTCACTGACACATTCTACATAATCGGCAAGAAGAGGTGCAAGAAGCGATTGCAGGGTGAAAAGAATGAAGTCTCAAACATTTTGCTCATAAACCGCATAAAACCCCAAACCAAACAGAGGACCCCCAGAAAAATGTTAACGATATCCTGACGTGGGAGAACATCTCTTCTCAAACCTGCTAATACTCACAGGTTGAATCAAATAAGAACAAGATAGCAAAGAATTCAGTAAAACCTACAGTTAAAATAAGCTTCAATGCCTAACCTATAGCTTTCACAGCGCAAGTACACACACATCAAAGGGCCTCTGCCAAGCGTTGGTGCATCAGTTACAAACCATACCTCATCACACCCCAACTGACATAAAGCTGAAAAAGTTTAAACCCGACACGTTTACATGTTCACACCTACAAGTTTACACGTGGTCCATAGGCTCTGTGAGCACGGCCAGTGCTTCCACACACCTCTAGAGTCATGGGGCAATCCTTGATCACGAACTGGTGCACAAACCTATTCACATCCCATACAAGGAAGAACTCGGGCTGCTGCTGGTGAACACTACTTCAAGGGACAGCAGGCAGCCCGTTCACACACGTACTTGAAAAAAACACACCCAACAGGTCACTTGAAACAAGCTGTCTTGCTGATTATATCCAATCTTTTGTTTACAACAATAATTTCTGAGTACCTGAAATCTGGACCTTCTACTTGTCCTCAGACTTCTTTTTCTTTGAATCAGTGTGAACATTGACCTGGTTTTGGCTTTCAGAACGTTAACCTGACTTGTCTGCAAACCATGCCAAGGGCTAGACCTTCATTTTGACAGTTATATTTTAAGTTACTTAAGCCTGTCCAGCCTATACTTCAGCAATACCCATCTAGGGCATGAAGCCAAAAGAGATGTCAGCAATAGCAGGTCCTTTGACAAAAGATGGTATATGCCAGGAATGCAGAGCCTTGACTAAATGCCAGAAGGGAACTACAAACAATTAGAACTATACTGGGAACTAAACTGACAACGGGGATTGCTGGGTTTTCCTTCTCTTCGCCCCTACAACTGTCTTAAAAGGCATCTCACGTGTGAACTTGGAACATTCTTCTTTTGCACAAAATCCGATTCAAATCCGTACGAACCACTGAGGTTACATCTTCAATTCACTGAGAATTTAAGGTGTACACTCACTGGTATGTATTTTAGCATGGCAATACCCAAGATGTTATTTCAATACATGAGAAATTGAAACCTGTGCTTTATAATCTGGATTAGTTAGTTACTAACAGGCTAATTTAAAGGTTCGAGATGTTACCCCACAAGGTTCTAAATAGTTTGTAGACCTAGTAGATTATGCAGCCTTCATCAGCAGTTAAAGCATGAATTGCATAATGATGAATTACAGACAGCCAATTATTCTTTGTTAGAAATTCATGCCTGCTTTTGGATCTTGTTTCCCAACTTGTTTCATAACAAACAGAGCTGTTAACCATCAGAGATTGTATTTTCATTCTGTACAAAGATAGAAAAATTGCATGAAGGACAGATATGAGTAGAAACGATGCCAAGGAATTACATCTTCTGCCATATTTTTGCTGTTGCTTATTTTGTAACCCGGGAAACACACTACACGCTGGTTTTAATGTGTCTCTTACAAGAGGATTTTTTGAGAAGTACCTAACATCTAATACACAAAAATTGAGCGAATGCTGAATCTAAAAATGAAGAGACAGAAAAGCAGTGAAGGAATACAAAATGATGGAAGAGAAGTTGTACCTATTCACAAGAGTCTAAGTAATTTTAGGGGCAATATATTGAATAAACTATCAAGAGGCAGGCAGAATTCCAGGTATGAAAAGCAGCATGTAAAGAAATACACTCACGATCTTATTTGTGGCAGGTCTGTTTCTATTTTGTGACCCGTGTTTCTGAAAATCTGTATGGCTGCCTCAGCTACCTTATCATCTTCCATCCTGAGGCACTGCAGCAGAGACTCATAGGTCTCTGCAGAGTGGAACGAGGTAGGATGTGTAAAGGACAGAACCTGTAGATACACATTAAAAGGAAGGTATAAATGGATCATTAGAAAAACAACAGTATAGCTGTTAATGAGCATTACCATCAATATAAATAGCTATCACATGCTCATACAAGATTATTACATCCAGTAACTACATTTTGGAGACAATGATATAGGCATTTTCAAATACACTCATCTGTGATTTGTTCTTCATGTCCTCCCCTTCTCAAAATGTTTTATAAGATGCTACATTATTTGAATATGAAAACATACTCAGTAACACTTATTCAAGAGTATTTGTTTATATTCCAATCTATTTAAGAACGCTTTTTTCCAACTTGCATTAACTGAATTGAAATTTTATATTTCTCCAGAATCTATAGCCCCTGCACAGCAATCAAGACTGTTAAGATACCTACAAACAAAACAGGTTAGTGTCCTTTTAATCTATAGCTAATGAAATATAACACATTCTGTTAAATAGGAGAAACCTCAAGTAAGAAACTAAGCGTGCAGAGATTCAAGGCAGGTTATTCCAAAGCAAAACTATATTTAGTAAGGTTCAGATAACGTAAGGTAGGGAGAACAATGAAAAGTTGCAGATATTTTATGTTTTCTTTGGATTGATCTTATCTTGGTTTCTTTGATCAGAGTTGCCTACTTGCGTATTAATGGGTGTAACAACATTCTCAAAGATATCCACGTCACAGCAACAAAATCTTCAACCCTGGCAGATTTCATTTCTGAGCTACATGAGGAGACAGGCATTACTACCTTGCATACTTCTGTACAAGTATTTCTACTGTGGCTGCCGTTACCAGATTCGGTGTGACGTGCCTCCATAAACTCCACCTCATGCATTCACACTCCTGAAAAGTCTCACTTTAATTATGTAACCTTCCCTACAGTTCCTGCTCTACTTTACACTGCCCTTTCTAACTTATGGAAAATGAAGTCTCATTAGTGAACTGCCAAATCCATCACAGATGTTTTCCAGATATTTCATATCCTTCTTTCTCCCCCAGCCATTTCTCATCACCACTGAGAACACAAGTTCCCCCACCCCCTTTTTTTTTCCTCTACGTAACCTGGCTCTTGAATTTATTGCTTGCTTTCCTTCCAGTGTCATACAGGCCTCAAAGAAACTGCCCCTCTTAATCTCCTCATTTCTCTTCGTCTCACTTTACCTCTGCACCTTCTTTTCTATGACTGTCCTAGGCAAACACAGTTTTCTACTTTAATGTGTGTATTTCAACTCTCAGCACCCTTTTTAAAACATATTACTTAAAAAAAATACTTTCATTATTCTTTTCTCAAGTGAGTATTAATAACCAAACACTTTCATACATTAAAAAAGTAATTATCCAGATAATAACTATTAAAACCATGCTAACATTAATTCCTTAGTCATACCACTTTTGTCCCTCCCATTACAACTGTAGCTGCATTTATGTAGATTACCTTGAGAAGTTCAAGTCCTGCACGAATAGCAGTATCAGGACTTACACCCTCCTCTTCATCATCAGCTGTCCCTTCTATGGATTTATTCATTAGTTTCACTAGTGCACTGAAGTAAGAGATACAAAACCAGCAAATGAATGTGACAAAGTACAATGTTAAAGGCTGGATATATCAGCGAGATTATTTGGCTTTAACAATAAATAAAGAGAAGGCAATAATCCATTGGGGGAAGGTGCTGTGGTATTTGGGTTTTGTTTTTAGTTTTTATTTGGTCGTTTGGTACTTTTAATCAAGCTATTTCATTATTTCTTTTCCTTCTGACTTAGCTTTCTGCAAAATTAAATCTTTGGGGGGTGGGGGGGAAACCCCCACCATGCTGGCAGCATTCAGATCAACACACAGTTGCATGAGTTTCAGAATGTAATTAGGTTGCCAGACAAGTCTCAAAAGAAATCCAAACATTCTCTTACACAATCCCACAAAAGCTAATTAATTCAACTGCTCTATGCAAGACTGTGTTGCAGTTAACTATGTGAAAATTATGATCATCATTTTCACCCTAAGCCCCACAAATAGCAGTTTCTCTGGGAACAACTACTAAACTTTTTTTTAATTATTTGCAGACAGCACTGCGAAGAAGAAATCAAAAAAAGGATCCAGTTGCATTCTCTAGGCTGCTGGAAATTAAGACATCTACATAAAATATTCTTTTAAAAAGCATATTTACTACTGGAACAGACTAGTTCAAATCCCGCAAACATTTTTTGTCATTTAAATCATCTTTATAAATATTCATAAGTTAGTGCGATCTTCCAAACTTACCTAATGGCTTCTGAGTCAATATGTACAGGGGCAATTCTTTCCAAAAGAAATTTGACCATTTCCAGGAAAGGATTTGTTGGCTGCTTAGGATTTGCAAGTTTCCGGGCTATCTCTCTCTACAAGTAGTGTTAGATACAAGCAAGAATTACACTCATTTTACTTATTTCTTAAAGATGTTGAGTAAGCTAAATAAAGTTACGTCTTTTAACCAGACTGTCTACACAATCAAACATGTTTTAAGAGGAGCTGTTGATATCTTTCTTTATCACATTATAC
Organism: Eurypyga helias; assembly: GCF_000690775.1. Lineage (NCBI taxonomy): Eukaryota > Metazoa > Chordata > Aves > Eurypygiformes > Eurypygidae > Eurypyga > Eurypyga helias. The sequence goes on from NW_010268252.1 coordinate 15,524, forward strand.
TGAAAGCAGACATGACCAAACTATTCAAATACACGGTGCCTTGAAGTTTCTAGTGAGAGTTCTTCAGAGTTTCTTAAGGAACTGCAGGCCAGATCCAAAACAGTATCAAGGGAGAGGTAAGTGCACAGTAGACGGAATTGAAACACCTATGTTGACAAGGGTAATCCATAAATCCGTAGGTAATCCTGTTGTATGTGCAAGATTTCATAAGCAACAATGAAAAAACTGCACTAAAAACTACGCTACTGCAGATGTGTAGAAGCAATACACTAACCTGGCTACAACTGATGTTCAGACCCTAACTTCTTGCCTATGAATATTCTGGATCCAAAAAAATGCGGTTTTCCCTTCTGAATGGCCCAAACGTCAAGAACACTATATTCAGCTTCAAACCCAGCAGAAAGTAGATAAGAAGATAATTTTTGTTTTGAACAGAAGTGTAAAAATCTCACAAAGAAGTGACTTCTCAACCTTCCTTCTCCTAAAGGGTTGGATGCTGCACACCCTGCAAACTAGGAAGTTGTTCTGACTGTTACGTTAAAGTACCTTCAGGAAGTGGAAAAAAACCTTCTTGAAACTGGGACAGGGCATTCC
>NW_010268252.1:16144-42385 GCF_000690775.1 Eurypyga helias
TCAGAAAGAGACATACCCTGTTCCCTTCCCTCGACAATTTAAGAGCCATCAGACAAAACGCACAAAGTCTACACTGTCCACTGATGCTCCCTATTGTGATTTCTGGCAACAAAACTGCTTACTTTATTAGCATTAAAAAAAAAAAAAATCTGTAATTGTTGACACAATCTGTAAATCTCTGGAAAAGTCCAATTTACTGTTAAGGTATGTAATTTTCATCAAAGAGGTGAAATAGATAAGAGACAGATAAAAACTGATCTAAAAATAAATGAATAATAACACAGATGGTATGTTATTTGGCTTGCCGGTACTCAGAACATGTTTCATCAGTGTCAGAAGAAAGTTTAGGAACCTTACCATAAAAAGAGATAATTGAAATTAAAAAATATTTTACAGAATTAAACTAGTGTTTTAGTCTTTGCGTTTGATACTCATAATCCCAGGAAGGAATAAAGCTAATGTTTTCTTAGAAAGCAAGATGATCATAAATTATATTTTCTGTAATTTCTACAGGTTAACCAAGAAGGTATTTTATGACAATAAGAAATACATGTAAGGTACCAAAAGAGACCATTAACTCTGAATAACTGTTTTAAGCACAAATACTTAAGGCATAGAAATTTGCTTTTCCATTTCCTTACCACACAGACATCTGCCTGTTTACAAGAACATGTAGGACTAATTAACAGTTCAAGCTGGGACCGAAGTTTCTCATCATCACCCAGAACCTGATTAAATTTCTTCACAAAATCTTGTGCTTTTCCAGGATCTGGAAGGTTTTCTGTATGATTAAACACAATTTCACATAAGATAAATCTGCCTTTCAGTATGCCAAGATTCACAGAAACACAATTTCCAGGAATGCTGTAATAACAGCTATAGAACATAATGACACTTACTTGCTATGGTCATCAGCTTTCCAAACATGGCAGCACTGTTTGCTTCTGACTGAGGACAACAGCAAAAACAAACGAACAAATCAGTGCTATCTCCTTTATAAAATATACCTTTAAGCTGATCTGTTAGTTCTTCTGCAGCACTTCATTCTAATCTGGAATCTTATGGTTTATGTCTTTGGTTTAAGAGTAAACATCAGAATAGTGTAACAGTATCATTAACAGCGACTACACACAGAAAAAGGGGGGAAAAAATCATGCAATATCAAAGAACTGCAAAAATTTACTAATTCATATAATAGATTAAAATCAAATGTTGGGAAAAAACCTCAAAAATCCCTCCAAATAAACAACTCCACAAAGCCCACCCTCACATCAAAACACCATAGCAAACCCCTTCTGTTTAACGTTTCTGCTAGTTTGAAGACATGCTTATTAGTAAAACTCTAGTATAAATACTCAAACACTTTTGTTCTCAAACAAACAAAACACTGCTTTATGCTACAACATATTCCACTCTCAAAATAGGTTATAAAATGAGAAACAAAAGTATATCAAAGGCAAACAAAAACCATGGAAATTTTTTAACTTTTTCCAACGTTATTGGCCAGCAATATAAAATAACAGTAAACATAAGGAGGCTGTATACCTTTAAGCATCACTGAAAGTAACTTTACTTAACGAGAATGGAATGTTGTCTATATATGGGAATCAAAAGAACAATAAAGTCACACTGAACAAATGATACAGCATTACAAAACCCCAGTAAATCAGTCTAACGTGTCCATTGGATAAGGTGTGAGTATTTGCAAAACCGTACAGTGGGCTGCTTATGCAAGTCTAGTAATTCTCGTACGTGACTCCTCAGCATGTTCTGGCACTTCCACATCTCATTCAGTGCTCTGCAAAAGCGCAAAACCAGAAAAGAAAAGCTCAGCCATTTGCTCATGACAAGAACATGCTGGAAGTATTAGCAGTCAAGATTGATTATTTACTTATCTTACAAGTGCAACATCTGCTAGGTGCAATCACAACATACCAAGTATTAAAAATAACCGTTTCAAACAAGGTGGAACTGATTTTCTCTTTTTACAAAACATCATCTTACTATTCTACTTAGAACCATTTCACATATGCAAGACAGCCACAGTATGTCTTACAACTGCCCAGATTATCTTGAAAATAGTATTTTCAACATAAAAAACAGGCCAGATATCTTCTAGATATCTTCATCGTGGACCCTAATACAGAGCAAATCCTCTGCACTGTTTTCATTTCATGAATACGAATGGATAACACCACTCCTCAATTATCAAGGTATCTTTTTGTCTCGGGGACATGTAGAGTTTGTATATAAAAGTGAAATGTTTCTAAATACTACCTGCAAATAACGCTAAGCATCAATTACTTCACAATTTTATTTAAATCCTGGTAATACAAGTAAGACTATACAGGTGTTGGAAAAGCCTGTGAAAGCAAGTATTTGCTGAACACAAACTATACTCACTTGACAGCATTTGGATCCAAGCTAGCATACAAATAGTACAAGCACTTCATTCGCTCTTCTGTTTCCAAATTGTGTGGAACGAGATATTGAGCAAAGATTTTCTCGACCAGTAATCTGCAGGAAAAGAAGAGATAAAAACTGTACATTTCCAAAAGTGGTGGTATCTTTCAGACAAGCTGAAAGAACAAGAAATATCGGAAGTCACTGAAACTAGACTTTTCAACAGAAAAAAGAAAAATACTGGTCTTTCTCATCTGTAAAGACCCCTTCCACTGCTGACACAAAGATTAGCAAGAACTGCTTCTTGAGAGTTTTTCCATGTTCTTTCATTTTCACCTCCTAGAGGGAGTATTTGCTTTATTTGTCACCATATAAATTCTCTTTTTCTTTAGGCTCTGAGAATCTCCCTTTGTCCAGTCTCATACATAAGAGAAAGGGATAAAGACAAGAAAAAGCCCAAATGAAGGATAAAGAATACGAGATTATAACTCACGAGTTATATTGCCCGTGTGTTTAGAAAATTGGATGGACTGTGTCTTAAAGATCACAGCATTCCTACAGCTCTTCAAGTGCTAAAAGCACTAACTTTCTAATTCTAACAATGATAATACTGAAAACCATTTATTCCTCCACTCAAGATGAGGAAAACAACCTAAAGGTGTGAACTGAGCAAGAACTTCGTTATCAGCCTTAAAAAACAGTAGAATTTGAATTAAAATTCAGGGTACCAAACTGAACTAGAGCAACACTGAAAATCAAGCCACCAATCTTTCTGTGTGGATACCCAGAAAGCAAACAGCATACAAGCCATGCCCATTCATGCAAAGACCAGTTTCAGTGGCTTAACCAGACTTTCAGAAGAGATCATGTCAGAGAAAAACTCGGCTTTGATGACACAGTCTTCTCTTAAAACTCCTTGCCTTGTTTCCTTGACGGTGCTCTGCATTTCCTGTGAGCCGGAATATTGAAAACATCTGCCCTGTTCACCATGGAACTTTGATTCATTCCCTGCTCCCTATCAAACCCGTGTACTGACAGTGAGACATGAACACGCTAGGAAAAAAACCCCATGAACGAATCAAATATGCAAATTAAAGTGTATTTGATGTACATACATACGCAGAATTGGCTTTGTATAAACTATGTGGAGATTTCCTAACTTTTCACAATTTGAAACTTCTACCTCGGCAGACTTTCAGTGTAATTTTGGTGTATTCAGTCTCATGACCTATCTTTTATTAAAAAAAAGAGGAAAAAAAAGGAAAAAAAAAAAGAAAAAAGAAAAAAAGGCAACTAATCAAATATGTTAACTCTGGCCCACTTACGGCCAGCCAGATGAACAAATAAAGAGCCTTCACCAATGCAGCGTTAAGAACTCACTGTCATAACTGGCAACTGAAGGAGGCTATTAGCCCATTCAGTCTAATCACGAAGATCATGAAATATATACTGAGGTAGCAGACTGTATAAGCGAGATGCTCAGAAACACTATAATGGAATGGCTGATTTCCAAGTCTGCTGTATTAAAAATGTAGGCTGAAATTCTATCTTTGTGTGATCTCATAGTTTGGCTATCCTCATGAAAGACAGAAAATTAATGGTGAGAGTTGAAAACTATCTTCCAAAACACTGGCCAAAATACTTTTCTCTAAGCCAAAATGGTATTTCAAAAAAACCAAAAGCGACGGAGTGACAAAACAGGGAAGACTAGACAATAGTAGAAGCACCCCTGGTATTCCTTCAGATTTTGTTCTACCAAGAAGATCCTTTTCTACGTGGCATAACAAAAGGAGTTGTCTGTGTATGTACTGTGGTGTGTACATGCACGATGCTGGCAGATCAGGGATTTCAATATGCTAGGCCCTGGCATGTAGTAACTCAAAGAAGAACTGGCTATAGTAAATGCAAATTCTTTCCTACACAGTAGTTAGTTAATGACAATCTAGAATCATCACACATCTAGTTCCCTCAGTAAATACATGAGCAGATAATGCAACCATCCTGAATATCTCAGTACATGTCTTAATGGTTATTTATTACATTTATCATACTTAAAGCCATAAATACCGAATGGGAAATAACAGCTTTCTCAGAATAAGCACTTATTTTCAGAGTATCTCTTATCACTATACAATTAAAGTTAGAAAGGCTTAGGTTGACTCACTTGTCATCAATGCTATTTTGATAATATATGTGCAAAAGTTTATCCTTTATCCAGCTCACTTTCTCTGCAGCATCTTTTCCAGCCTCGGCATGAAGACAATACTTCTTGTATAGCTGGGCAAGACCCATCATAGCTTCTTTTCTTACTCGCCACTTGAAGGGAAGAAATGAAAAGGAGATGGGGAAGTGGTTTTGGTAAATAAAGATCAAACACATAAAAATACAGTAAAGAGGTAGAAGTGTGAAAGACAAAACGGCCACATTCTACCCTCCTACATTTAGACACTTCAAAAGCTTAAAAATGCTGTTTAGAGCCTCTAAATGAGAATTTGTAAAGCCTATATAAGGGGTTTCTTCCCTATACTATGCAGATTAAATATTATCTGTACAGAGGAACCCAGTACTCCTCTGTGCTAGGCAACGAAAGCCTAGGAGCTAGTCAGTATATAAATGTTAGGTACAGCTTAATATGTATGCCCGAATAAGTGCCTTCTTGAGCCAGGATTTGGAAGACTTATCTATTTAGAGATAGGCACGAATCAGAGGTGTCAGCATTCTTTGCTCCACAGCCTTACATTGTCTTACAGCACACTTGTCTAGAAATGGGAGATCCAGAGCTCAGGCCTAGTTACACTTGCTAAGGTTTGAACTCTTAGGCCACTTTCCAAGACAGTGGGAGAAGCCCTTTTTGATGAAGCCTTGAAATAATCCCTGTAAGACTCCAGGTATCCAGGAAAAAGCCAGACTGCAACATGGGTTCACATCCTTGCTTTTCATGGTCACTACTTTATCCCCTCTTGTAAACAGGAAGTGTCCCATTATTAAGCACTTTAACAGGCAAGATCCATAAGCTCTCCTACAGTGACTTGTGGAAAGAATCACCTCAGAACAGAGTGAGGATTAATGTGGAGAGAACACTGTCTCCCACTAAATGGTTTTACACAGAAAGCCTCAGAAAAAACTTGTTTTTCGCTCACCATTTTAAAGAAATGCATGAAATTCAGACTGCAAGAGAGAATTTCTTCCAGAACACACTAGATATCAATTTTGGCCTTGAACTCCAAGGACTAACAACGCTCAAAAAATTTTACCCTATCAAATATAAATGTAGAAACTATTATTCACCCTGTGCATAACTTTTATGTCGTTAAACTCAGGGCTTGTTTTAATAACACCAAGTGAGATATTACACATTTAATTTCTTAGTAGTTTTATTGTGTGACTTCCTTTTCTTGAAGGGCAAATAAAAGAAAAATGTTGAAGATGATATGGCTTGTGCCAGCACAACAGCCTTTGGCATCACTAGCTGCTGGAGTAGATTACAGCAAGAACATGATGGAAAAAATAAAATTGTATTTTGTTACATATTTCTTAACTAATAAAACCACAAGTAAGAGGTCAAGACAGTAATGACTTTGACAGCATGTAGTGCAATACTTTGTTTTCACAAAAGAGAAAAATTTTAGATATAAATAGATGTTATTGTTTAACTTCTCTGCAGGAATTCATTCACACCCTTTGTGATTAAGGCATATTTTAAAGAAAATAAAGATCTGAAAGAGAAGCATTTTCAGAAGAGTATGAATATTTTTCTGCATTCAGATATACCCTTTCAAAGCAAGCGACAACTTTGCCAGTTCTCCCACATGAGACAGGACGGACAGCAAAACTATTGTCAGAAGGTAACAGACAAGGATTGCAAGAAATTTTTCTAGAAAATTGAAGCCTACAACAACAGCAGAGTACTTAACAAGAGGTTATAAGGAAAGGAAAATTGGATTGTCACTGGATTTCCAAAATTGCTGCAGACAGTAGAAGTCAGAGCATACAGAACGGCAGTTTCAGGCAGAATTTGGGAGGCACTGGACAGAATCCCTCAGAGAATGCTTTGAGACACTCTGGACGCAAGTCACTGAACAGGAGATGACACAGGTATAAAAAACAGAGTAAGGTCGTACTGAGACTTCAAGCTGAAACAAGATACAAAGTGGGGTAAAAGATGAAGGCAAATGAAAACAAAAGGGAACATAATAATCAATTTCAAAGGGAGCAGATCAATAAACACAGCTAAAGGAAGTATTACTCTGATTTAATTAACAAAAGAATTTTGACAGTCTTAGCTTCTGTGGTTAACCAGCATAATTAAACTCCACTGAAGACTGCTGGGCTGAGTTAAAACACCCTGTTATTGAAAGGTCCACACAATCCCGTACCTTTTGGGATAGCTAACCTATTCCCTTCCACAGAGCTAATAATATTAAAATCTTAAACTTTCTCCTTCATCTAGAAAAAGCCACAATATTTTTTAGTACACAGAGCGAAGGAGGAGTTAAAACTAACACATGCAGAAAGATGCATAAAGAGAAAGAAAATGGGAGTCTGTTCATACAGCTCCTTATTCTACAGCTTCTGACTTCAAGTTGATGATGTGAAAGTTTGTTCCCACAAAGGGACTAAGCAAAGGCTGTTGAGAGAAATGGGAACGGAAGTCAGCTGTGAAAACTCAGTCCTCTTCAGGTTCTTAAGGTTACTCCATTATAAAGGAAGAGTACGTGAACCATTTTTAGAAGCTTTAAAAAAAAAAAAAAAATTTTTTTAATGTCTCCTGAAACTAATTATTCTGAAAAGTGAAGACAGTGGAAAGAGCCTAGAGACAGTGGTCCAACGGAAAATTCCTCAGAACAATTCTTACCAAAGACTAGATTCCAGTTTTTGGGAAGCATCTGTTTCCAGAGTTACTTTTCCAACTGGACCAATAAAAATTGATTTAAAAGCTATAGGAGTGGGCAGAGATTGTTTGGGAGGTGTTTTTGTCATTTTTTAATAGCTGTAATCATTGTGTAAATGCGCACACAGACCAAGTTAGCCAAGGACATTTTTTTTAAACAATGAAGTACCGTCTTTTAGCCAACACCTTCTACCCTAAAAAAAAAGTCATTAGACTATCTTTACTAATACTGTGCCAATTAGAATATGTCCAGGAGAAAAACCAGACCACATAAATGGCATAACAGTTATCATGCTTTAAATTTCCAGTTTTCTAGCTCCCACGTTGTTTTAGAAAGAAAAAAAGCAGAACTGAAGTGACAGATTAGTGTGTTTAAACCATCAGCATTTTACATCAGCCTGCTGGGCAAGTGTTCTTTCTCTTGTAATATCTACATTCATTTGATAGATGATTACAGGCCCAGAAAGAATTAAATCAAGTCAAACTGATGAATGATCAGACAGGATTTGCAGTAGATTTGTCCCACAGAAACCTGTCTACAAAGGAGTAAATGCAGCCAGCAGAAGATAATAAAGTTCTTTAAAGCCAAAGAATAATTAAAATAGGTACAATGCACTATGTGTGAAATGGAAAAAATCCCACACAGAAAAAAAGACAGTTACATGGACATATGAATGCCCCTCTCCCAAACTGGAGAAATACCCTTTAAAAAAAATGCTTAAACTTTACAAGGCCTTGATATTCCCTTTATAACACTAATTATATTTACAAAGACATGCTATATTGTTAATGTCTACTTCAAATGCTAAGTATCTGTTGTAGTCATTTCCAGTCAATCCTCAATTTTCATTTCTCCTCAGGATGTATTTTCATTAAAGCGCTCTCAGGAGATCTTTAGAAGAGAAACATCGTGTAGAGGTGAAGTTAGTCTTCACTGCTGAGTGCCTGAAAGGCACATAACCTTGAAACGTGATGTATATCAACCCTGTGACTGATGTGAAATCACAGAGTCAAATGTATCAGGAACATTAAGAGGTAGCACACCAGGTTTAAGGCGGTACGAACTGAAAATCTTCAGCTCTGTAGAGATGAGCTTTACAGCTGGACACCTGGCTGCCTCTTACTGACGGCAACATGCGAAGGAGAACAGACACACTATGAACACGACAATAACAATCATCCCATTCAGACCAGGCTGAAGTCCGAGTGGAAAGTGGTGATTACACTAGAAGTTTTTAGGTCTCATAAATGACTTTCTGGACATGTTTGTTTAATGGCTGAAGAGGAAGGAAGGGTGGTCTTCATCACACCTGAGAAACATGCAAGGTCGAGCTGCAGGGACAACTAACTGAGGAGATGCTTTATAATAGTAAATAACTCAAAATTGGTATTTCTCTGTGCAAAGACGACATCCTTTTCTCAAAATCCATTACAGTAACATTTAAAAAGGGCAACATAAAAAGAGAAAACCATTTAAAAAAAGATAAACTAGCTAGAATGAAATAATTTATAGAGTGGATGCCCCTATCAAAAAGGTAACAACAACAACAACAACAAATCAACAAGGCTACACGGCACAGTGAAGTCTGCTATTAGAACATCATCCTCCCACGAGCATGGAGCCACATTCCAAAGTGGAAAAAGTACAAGCTCTGGCAAGTGGAAGGTAAATCCTTGATGAAGCACAGCAAAAGTTTCAGACACAAATTATTAAAAGCATATTCATTAAATATCTTCACCGAAGCCTCCAGAAGCAAGAAGCCTTCCAGACTCTTTTCTAGGGCTGAAAAACAAACAAGATTTCTTCCAGAAGAGGCCTGAAGAGGTATCTTAAGGCTTCTCATTTGAAGACATTTTAAGACAAATTACCGAACAGTAACAAAATCATTAAGACCAGGTGGTATACCATCCCTTACTTCTACAGGAATTTAAAAGTGATACACCAAATACTAACTAATCTGTTACTGCAATCTGTCAATGAACAGACTGAAGAGAGCAAATGTGAAAGAAACCAAAGGGTCCCAAGAGGAACACAGATTTTGAATAAGGCAAACAGGTTGAAACAAAACCAGTAGCAACAGCAAAGAGAAGACACTGCTGAAAAATGAACTTAAGGGAATGAATCATTACTCTTTGCATAATGGGAAGTTTTGTCTAAGAAAAAATAAATTCTAGCAGACCCGCAAGTGTATCAGTAAAATGCATTAGGAACCCAAAAAGTGTCCAACAAAGTCTCACACCAGAGGATCTTAAAATAAAAACCCCGTTGTGAATTGATTAAAACCTAGAAGACAATGGGTGGCAGTAAATGACGGGTCTTCACAATGAAGGGAACAAAGGAAACCTTCTGATGGAGTTAGAAGGGAATCTGTGACACTTAACATATGAAGAATTACTAGGAAATTAAGTGAACAGTGTGTATAAAATTTACTGAGGTAGTGAGGTCCAACATTATAATGAAGAACTGCAGGAAAATGTCACTCTACTGAATCATTACACTTTGAAATTAAAAAAAATTCAGAGTAAGGCCAGGTTTGGCCTCCTGTATTAACTCTGCATGTACAGTTTTAGGCAGTGTATCATCTGAAAATGTTCAGGAAAGATACTGATAACATAGATATTTTCCAAAATTGTCAGCTCAGCGTTCAATGAAAAGTGTAAGAGACACACAGAATGTTTACGAATAATAATTAAAAAAATCATCATAAGGTATGTACACAACACGGTGCACCTTGAAGGCCATCGCCAAGACCTGTCACCTTGGTTCCAGCAGGTGACAGAACAATCAGACCAGAATGATCACAAGTATGCAAGAATCAATTTGTGCAGAAGTTAATCAGGTGACTCTAGCTTAGAAAGCAAATAAGTGGAGAAGATGTGATATACTTATTAATAAATAATACATGTGTCAACAACCATTTATTATTTTACATAACGCAAGAACTACGAGATGAAGTTTAAAACAAACAAGTGAAGTTTCTTTTTTCCACACATGCATTAAATTTGAATTGACTGATGCTGTTGCCACAGATGCTTAAAGATACAAATAAGTTTAAGAAAGAACTTGATAAATTCAAAGCGATGAACATCATTATCAAGCAGATTTAAGAAGTCCTTAAATCATAAATTGCTGGAAGCCAAAACTGAACACTCTAAGTAGTATAGTGGGCTATAGGGACCCGTGGCCTAAACACTCTTGGCAATTCTTAGGTCCTTACAGCATGCTTGTGTTCCTCACAAGTCAATGATCTATTTGCTCGACAACACTTGATTGGTGCCTCCGTAATACAGAATCCATATGAAGATATTCTGGCAAGACACATCCCACCCCCCCGGCAGCATTCTAGTTAATAGTGAACTCTCAGCTTCTGTTTCTCTGGCTTTGTTTTTTTTGGCTTTTTTTTTTACAAAAGTATATTAGAAGCAGATATTCCTGAAAACAAAATATTAACACTTACCCGTTTGTCTAGCGTTCTTTCCCTTACAAAGCCAAGCAGCTGGTCATTGACTAAAGAAAGATCTCTCTTGCCCGCAGTAATAATTGTAACAATAACATCATGTCGAATGGCTTCTTCTGGGTCATGTGATCTAACCTTCAAATATTCTGTTACGATCAGAAACAATTAAAACCTTGGCTTTTTTATGTAGATATGACGTATTCAGATTTATGAATAAAGGTTAAAAGAATTAATAGTCAGTCACATATCACAACCATATAATCTATTAAACATATAACTGCCTACAGGAAAGATCTGTTCCAGCGTTTTCTATGTTAAATATAAGCCAATTATATAACTGTAAATATCAGAATATGAAAGTGAATAGGTTTTACGATAACCTCATTTACAACACGCAATGAAGTGAAATAAAGCTGATTAGAATATACTGAAAATAAAGGGAGGTGGGGGAGTGAGAAGAACTAAAAAGAGCAGATATTCTCATTCCCAAAGAGCTAAGAAGGTAAAGAATAAATGACAAATACTGAAAATTGCTGTAGGTTAGCTTGCATCAAAAAAGAACAGTATTTTCAGTTAAGTCTGAAATTCTGCTCATCGCTGAAATGATGCTGAAGTGAAGGAAGAAACTTCACAGTTTAGAACAGCACAACAGCATTTTCTGAACTCAGTGGCAGAGTAATGAGGAACACACTGCTTCTGAAAATTCATCAAGATGTTGCACCAATATTTGCTCTGACTTGCCAAAAGTTTCATGAGAATCTGAAATTACTTTAAATCTCATTCTGCAACGGGTAGCTTCTTAAAGTCTCCCCCTGACCAAGCCCACACAATGTCACACGCTCCTCTGTAACAGCTAGCGCTCGTCTTCAGCGGAGAGCAATTACTCAGTAGTTAGCTCTTCCATCCAGCATCACACATTGCACTTGGTGCATTTTAGAACTATACTGCTATGTACAGAAATAATTACATTCCTTCCTTGCTCATTTCTTAAATTATTCTAAACCCCTGTATGAGCATCTCACCAGTGAGGTCTTTTGCTAAGTCTGGATGGTTCATTAAACAATGACTGGCGAATTTCACACTCTCTAATCTCACAGGGACATGGATATCATTGAACCTAGAGGGATAGAAGATGAATGTTAATTTTTAATTAGCCTTGCAAATCAAGATTATTCTCTATGTAGTAACATGTGTTGATACTGTGTTCCATTAACTATTAGAATACTCTTGTACGGCAAAATAATACAACAGAAGTGAGGTACATTATGGAGAGAAATTCAAAACACAGAATTTTTATGTTATTTCTTGTGAAATTAAGTCAAGAGTAAAATAAAAGGATGAATGCGTTATATGCAGATGAAAGGTTGACCCAGGAGATTTTGTGCACTGACTTTGAACATAATTCTCCATACACTGTCAATCACAGAATCATAGAATCGTTTGGGTTGGAAGGGACCTTAAAGACCATCTAGTTCCAACCCCCCTGCCATGGGCAGGGACACCTTCCACTAGACCAGGTTGCTCAAAGCCTCATCCAGCCTGGCCTTGAACACTTCCAGGGATGAGGCATCCACAGCTTCTCTGGGCAACCTGTTCCAGTGCTTCACCAATCATATGCATGTGTGTGTGTATATATATATATGTATATATATATATCTGAAATGATAAAAACCCAAATCATCATATAACACATACCATTTGAAAATATTCACCTTTTAAAAAATTGTAATTTCTTTATTTACTTCAAAGGAAGTACCTCTTCACTCAAAAAAGTAAATGACAAATAAAACAGATGTAGTTGTAGATACAGCTGAACAGCATGAAATTCCAGACAATGCTGGCACATCTACTGTGTAATTTCTAATGTGCTGTCTATCTAACCTATACTGCCATAGCTACACAGCAATGTAGCAGCAGTCCTACAGGCTGCTTCACTCTAAAATATAACTGCATGTAATTCTCTGCTTCGAAGATTTAACAAAAGAATGTTTAAATGCAAACAAGCAGCTACATCCCTCTAAAAACCCAATGAAAAATGCAATAATATCAGAAAATTCAGAACAAAAAGAAGCGAAAAATCAGAATTCTATCCCTGTTTATCTTACCGCCCCAGAAAGCACTGCCAAAGAGGGCGATTTTGTGTGGCCAGATCAGAATCTTTGGAACCAAAGAGTTTAGCCAGAAGTCGAACAACAGCCAAACGTTCTTCTCCATCATTGCTCTGAAAATTCAAAACATGAAAAAGGAACTGTTCATCATTATGTCTAATATCTTAACAATAATTTCTGGCTTCCTTTTCCTTCTGCTTTTGTTAAGTTAGTGAGAAGAAAGTGCGTTTGAAATAGTATCTGACAATCCTCAGTCTCCCTAATTAGATTATTAGATGAATATGAGTAAAAATATACAAATACCTAGTATGTTAACATAATACAGCTACTGAATATATGGCTGTGTCTTGAAAATTCCTTCTCCTTCAGAAGTAAAAACCCACACACGGTGGTTTGAATAACACATATCCCTAACAATTTCAACAATTAATGATCTTGTATTTTAAAACATACTTAGAAACTATTTTATGTGTGTGGAAAATACACCCATTAGGATATTATAGATAGATGTCCACTAACAAAAGATAGCTGTAATTTCACCAAATACCTATTTCTTGTTTATATTTGTTTGTTGCCACCATGCCCTCTGTGTACTTGCACACAGATAAAATTATTTCTCTTGTCCACTTACAATCTTAAAGACAAGTAACTTTTTAACTGAAAAATCCAACCCCCAAATCAGGATAAATTAACTACTTCCAAGGATTCAAAAGAAGTCAGCTGACTTATTAGTCGACTATGACAAATCTGAGAAAATATTTGGAAATACTTTGTCTATTATTAAAATACTATTTTAGAAAATAAAATTCAGCAAATCAGTACTGAAGCTGACACACGTGCATTTCATGAGATAAGCCAACAACAACCTAATTACTTCATAAGCTTCAGGTGAAATCCCAAAATTAAGTACATATAACTTTTGCATTAGATCATATGAATTTATCATTAAAGTTATTGTATATTTTTTGTGCATAATACACATCTGCAAGCACAGGAAGCATACAATTGCACGTAACTTTCCAGTGTCCTTCCTTTACTATTACATTTATCTTTACTTTAAAGTGATAAGTATAAAATTTTTATCCCTTCAGTGGAACATTTATTAAATCTTCAGCTCTGCACTCTTAATATCCACGTAAATTTTATTACTCATCCAAAGCCACGTTGTAACCTACCTTCAGCTTGAACTCAAGCTGTGGCATGACAGACAGCAGTAAGTGAGGATCTATGGCAAAAAGCTCTTGTATCAAGTCAAACACATGTTCTGATAAGTCACTTACTGAAGACTTGCCCAGTACCAGAACCTGGTTAAAAAACTGGAATGCAAACAATACTATTTAGCAGGTTTTCCTTAATTAATGCAAACACTACGTTAAAAGAGTTCTTTAAAATATCATTAATACTTCAATTCTCTTGGAAGGCACGCGATACATATTTTTTCATTACATCAAAGTTTTTCACCCTTACAGTTTTGGCTCAAGGAAATTACAAACAAAATGAAAATAGATTCCATGAGAATCGATTAATTTGTGGTAATTTGCTAATTTAAAATATAAATAACCATCCTCCCAGCAAAATTAACAGCTAATAAAAGAATTGTTAATTTAAGATGCATATTCATCCAGTACAAGTTAAGGGAAAAAATAATCTTAATTTTAAATTTCTTATCATTTAAACCCAATCCAAATTGAAGATTACCAAATGTTGAAAAATAAGCTTCTCTACTTTTAATCCATTTTAAAGAATGTCAGGTGACTTTGTGTCTTGTGTTATTTGAAGGTAATGTATCAAGGTTGTTGGTGATCTAACAAAAAAACCCCGAAGTAGTCTAAATTATGAATGATTTCTTTTGGATTTGTTAGATTTCAGTGCAAATGCTACAAAGCTATTACACACTTGAATAAGAAAGTAAGGAGAATAGTATCAAACCAACTCAAAGGTCACTATGCACTATCCCATTTCCAGCTATGAGTAATTACAAAAGCTTAAAGAAACAGGGGAATTGGGAAGTGGCACTTGTTGGTGAGACTCCTTGAGCTTTTAAATACTTAGTGATTAACCTTTTAGGAATTTTCCTAATTCCCTTTTTAAACTACTCTGATTTTTAAGAATTTCTATTGGCTTCAGCACAAAGGAAAGGCAACAGAGTGGACCAGACTAGCTACACAAGACTGCAGTAGCTACTTTAATAGGTAAAACATACAACACTGACATTCAACAAAAGGAATTATAGGAGAAGCAAGCCTTGTAACAAAACTCGATTCTTTTAGCCTTTACGACTGAAATAAGTTTAGGAAGGGAAAAAAGAATCTAGTAAAGAGCTGGTAGTTTGAAATGCTTCATCCTAAAGCTCAGTATGAAATGAGGCTGTCTGGTTGCTGGACGTATGAAGTACTAACAATTTCTTTTGTTGCAACAGGATTTTTGGCGGTCACCTATTTTCACAGCCTAGATTCAGGTTTACCTACAGACTGAGATGGACAAGAATTAGTTTCCTCTTCACTTATTTCAAACACCTCCCATACTTCTTTAACAAGCAAGTTAACAATATCTATTTGTAAAGTGATATTCTTGTAGCAAAATGTTTAAAAGTCTTTTTTAAAAGTCTTTTTTAAAAAGACTTTTAAACCAACAAACAAATCTCCAATAAGCCAAGACAGTAATGGAAACACTTGTTACTTATAGGTAACATGGATTAAATTTACATACGTTGGCAATACACGGTTCAATGGTCTGGACGGTCCTTTTCAACAGGACTTTTGCAAGATCAAATGCTTGTTTATTAAGGTTCTGAAATACAGAAAAAATAATAATAAATTTTTAAGAGACAAACTGTTTCAGATGTCTTCACTTCTCTCCCCCACCCCTAAAAACCCATGACTTTAGAAAGGTATGTTTTACCACCAATCTATTTGTTTTGTTAATGTTATGTTAATTCCACAACTACAGATTTAGAAAAATCTGAAAACTAGTTTCTCACACACTTAAATCTAACCCGTGACCATCACATCCTTCACATTATTCAAAGATTTTAGCACTCCAGTTGCTACCTTTAGCATTCGTATCTCCTAAAAGTAGTATTCGTATCTGCTAAAGGGTTTTCACATGATCCCATTAAAATTTTTGAAGAAACACTACCGCACCTCCATACTGGTGACTAACATGCACCAAAATTTTGCCACTGAAAAATTAACTAGTCTAACTTACAATTTCAATGTTTTTGTTTCCCCCTCACATTCTCATTAAAGGTACGCTCTGTAGCAAAGTTCAGCCCTGTCTCGAGGGTAAAACTGTGCACTGACTTCTCTGTGGACTGTACCATGCGCTCCAAGATAGACCACAGAAAGCACCTACGCTTGGGCAGTTAGCTGCAAACTTTCCAAGTAAACGTTTGACTGCAACATAACAAATCTGAACATTGTTCTTATTACTCTTGAGCAAGATACGGAATGTAACTGCACATCTGAAAAATGTGACTGTCCAAATCTGCAGAAAATCCAATATGCAGTAACTCAACTCATCTAGGGATTAATGCATCTTGGAGGAAAAAAAATTTAGAAGTGGAGAGTAAAAAAATATTGGATTAGTTGATTTCCCAGAAAATTACAAATGACTGCAGACAGAATACAGGTAAAGCCCAAGGATGACTGATTCTTGGAAAGACAGTATTTGGCAAGTCTACGTTAGAATGACTCCCTCGTGTTCTTTTAGCTGATGAGATGACAAACCAAAAGACATTTCATCAACTGATAGTAACGGGAAACAAATGGCCAAAGGCTCAGACAAATATCTCCTCAGCACTAAACTGATGTCTCATTATAGAAGACAGACAGGTATGTATAAACTCTTCTCAAATTCAAAACAAAACAGATTCTCTCCAAAGCAAATCATGATTAAAATCTAGTTGGCAGGTATGTCTGTATTAAACTAAAGGGCTGCCAACCTCATACAGAAAATGTATTTTATTTGGATCTTCAATACCGCTTCAAAGACTTCTTGCAATGAAGCTGTGTTGGGATTTTTTTCCTGAATAGACAGGCTCACCAGAGCTAAAAAACAAAACCCACAAACCACAAAACAAACAAAAATTAAACCTGCAACCACCCAAACAACCCCCCCAAGAAACCAAACACCAAAACAGCCTAGAAAAGAAATACATATTGATAAAGAAATACTAATAAATAATAAACAAGCAAATAACCGATCTGTTAGGAGAAAGAAACCCTCAAAGGTCTGGATTGGCCATGCTGTAGAGGATGCAGAAGAAAATAATGATTTTAAACCCATGAAATAAATGTTTTTAAGGAATAACCTTGCTAGTAAGTGTGAAGTAAAATATTCACTCCATAGCACTAGTTTTAAAATTAATATAAACAACTACAGTTCGATGCCACAGGTGGTCTGAGAAAAATGTGACGTATCATATGGCTACTGAAAACCTGCATTTACTAGAAGAGAGCCACATTAGCGCACAGAGAGAAGAACGTACAGTGGTAATGGAGGTATAAATTAATATAATTTAGATGCTGAGGCAGGTTCTACTTCATGTCTAGGTACTGATATACGCCACTACTTTTACTGCAGTATTGTCTTAGACAATGTAAGCGAGCTTAAAAAAAAAAAACAAAACAAACACCACAACAAAACTGGGGGGGACGGGTCAGGGGGAAATACCAAAAACAAATGGAATACATTATCCAAAACATATATTTCAGCTCCTTTACAAAGATGAACTTCCATTCAGTGTAACAGTCTAGCCACACTGATACTTTTATTATGTCATAGCAGAGAATGACTAGTATTCAATTACTTTGCACAGACATAAAAGTACTATTATATGTTCTCTACAAGAAAAAAACCTGTGCTTTTCAAGCTATGGTGCTTCTGATTTACATACCCAAGGAAAAACATTTAATATAATCACAGAACTTCCTAGGAGATCTGTTCATGAAAGGAGAACATAACTACTGCAGTCAAACTCTGCTAGGCAGAGCAGACAGAAAACTCTGGTTTTGGGGTTTTTTTTAAACTACCATGGTAAACCAGTAGTTTAAGTGTTGTTGTTACAGGAGACAAACAAGTTAAAACAGACCAAAGCACTGACCGAAGTATGACACGGAACAGTGACTACAGCATATTATTTGCTCAGTTGTGGCCAAGAGCCAGTTAAGAGCTCTCCACCTGTCCTCTAAGAGATACTAAATATGCAACACAACCACATATACCTCCCCCTTGATCAGAGTCTTGCTTGAAAATTTCTTTCATTAGGCAAAATTACATGATTAAGCTAACAACGTTAATGCTAAAGGATCATATTCCCTTCTCCACCTACACCAAGTAAACACCATGTTCAGTTGTACGAGGTTTACCAGGTCATCGCACCCTCAGAGCAATTCCCACAACTGTTAATGACATCACCCAGCTATTTCTAACTGATTAGAAACAACTTCGGAATATTTTAGGACTGTTTAGGCATGTTTTCAAAAGGACTCTCTTTCTATTGTTAGGAATAACAGGCCTCCCTTCTTGTTAGTTGTTTTAATAAACTAAAATATCTCATTGCTGTCAATGAAATAGAGTTGATGGAATGATATTCCCATCTCATGGTCACGACAGAAGGAATGCAGACTGACCTCTCAGACGACAGATACTTTCATGCACCCGTTGCTGAGACTTGACAGGTAAATGACAACAGCCACGGCCTAGTCATTCCTGTGCTTTGCAGTTACATGGATTCTCCCGCTTTAGGTAAGCAGGCATTGTTCCCTTGGTTAAGTGCTCATTTAATTTTAATTATGTAGTCATGGTCAGAGCTGCCTTAATGCTGTCATTATTTTAAATTAATACATGAACAATCAGAAATACATATTTGGTAATCAGAGTACAGATCATTTACTGTAGCTCGTAACCAAAGCTTACTGTTCTCCATACAATCTTCAGGAAGAAGCACAAGTGTTTTGGAAAGGGAATGTTCTTGGTCAATGCAAGGCAACACCAGCCTGTATCTCACTTCCCCTGATTTCACAGCTAAGGGAGTTGTGTTTATTTTCCTTTCAACTTCGCTGAGCCATTATGGCAAAGGTACTTCCAAAGCTCACCTGCAGACCCAGTGACCAGACAAGAAGTCGCAGAGTGAAACCAGGACAGCATCAGTGACAGTATTACCCCTCAGGCAGTAATTAGGTTTTATTAAACAAAAAGTGTAAGGGGGAAAGACACTGGGGGGGAAAAACCCAAACCAGCTATGGAGTCTGACTGGCAAGCTGAGGCAAGCAGCAAGTCACCACAGAAGTCTTGGGGAAGTCTTTTTTTTCCCCTCCCCTTTCCTTTTTTTTTCCTCATTAAGAGCAAACACCAACCAACCAACCCACATCTTCTCAATTAAAAAACTTCCAGCAAACCCAAAACCACCAACAACCCAAAACCCTTAAGAGATAATATTATCCTATTACATATTACATTTGCTAAAGTATAAAAATACTTTATTTCTGCTTCAGTACAGAGTTCCTTAGGGGGCGAGTAGGCAGAATCTCTTGATACTAAATAATCTAGACACAGCTAACGAGCAGCACCAAATTATTCCCAAAGGAAATTTTCAGTCCAGTGTTATCAAGGCTGTGGGGGGGGAGGCATTCATGATGGCTGAAGTGTGTGGGGAGATAAAAACCAATCAAAAGGCAATAAAAATTATTATTATAATGGTATAGTACTGTAATATTTTACTTAGCAGACCTTGTGTGCAGGAATGAGGTTAATCAAAATGGAGTCCAGCAGCTCCTGAGTTACTCCATCGCCTTCCATGATGATAGAACTCATCAAATCCAGCATATGCATTTGTACCTTCTGGTTGTGGCTATTACTAAGACGACAAAGAATATTATTAATACTAAATTTTCGGACCCTGACAAATATTAATAGTACTGTTAAGAAACAATGTCTAACTCTGCCCAGCCTGCCCTCCCTTAGACTCCCCACATCTCAAAACTCAGAACGATTTTATGTGCCTTTCCTGTCTTACAGGAAAGCTTCAAAAACCTAGAACATCCTAACTTTGCTATGGGAAGTGAAAGAAAACTACAATGAAGAAAATAACAACCATGGAAATACAAATGTAGGTAAATGAGTCAGAATGAAGTATACTGTTTTGCCATGGACAAGAAATTTTAAAACATCTACTTTTAGACACACACCCCTCCATATTGTCAGTAATTCGTACTCATTTGCTTTCCCCACATCGCCTCATTTAGAAGAATAAAGACTTATTCTATTCACACACACTTATTTGTAGACTGTGCAAGGACTCAGTCTACCCCAAAACTGATGATATATTGATAATTTAATTGAAGCAATTCAACTTACTTGATAACTGAAAAAAGCGTCCTAAAAAGCTGAATAAAAATTTCATTGCAATCTTCCAACTCAAAGCAGATGTTGTAAGATTTAACCCAAGCTAAATTCTAAAAACAAAAACAGTATATTCAAGATACTACAACTTCACATTAAGTCACATAAATATAATCATGTTAATTCTTTTCTATTAAAGGAAAAGTATTATATAATAGATTGTAAACCCTTTGGGGAAAGAGACTGGATGTTTGGGTTGCATATAAAAAGTTCTTAACACAAAGGGGCTTTACAATATATATCCAGGAATAAATGAAATCTGGAATAATCTGGTTTCTTATTAATAATTTTATATTGACAGAAATAATATAAGTCTGTTTCTAGACTTTTTCCTCATGCAATGAAACAATACAATTTCAAACCTCAATTAAAGATTTACAAACAAGACACTGTTTCTAGATGCATACTGATAAAGACCCCACACTTCTTCTCAAGAGTAGGTTATTCTAATGTTTTTAAACCAAAGTCTTGTATTCCTTCTCCCATCATCAATCTAAGCAGACCTGCATTTTAATCAGCATTTGAAATTCTCTTGATGACGTAATATAACCTTATGGGTACATGATACAGAAAACAATGTACACAATTGTAAGACAAAGGCTAAATGTTAATAAATACCAATCATTTTAACATGTCCTGAACTGCATGAATTTATTAAATGCAAACAGAATTATAACTGCTAACAGAAGCAATTCATTAAACTTTAATGAGTCTGGCATAATAAAAGAGAATAAAAGAAATTTCCCAGGCATACTGGCACATCTGGAGAAAGACATTACATTTCTTAGGCTTACAGAGCAAATACCATCTACTGAAAGTCACAATTATTGTATTACCTCTAACAAGTAAAAGTATCTGTTAAATTGAGGGCTCTTCGTGTCCTCCAAGCCTTTTAATTGTCTTGTAATAAACAAGAATATGTCCTGTCAAAAAACAAGAAAGTGTTGACAAGTTTTATTCAGCAGACAGTACAAATACAACCCTCTAATAGTGACATCTACCCACATTTACAAACTCATTATATGAGAACACTGAACTGTCTTATTTAGGCACTGAAAGCTATTACAAGCACAGATACTGGTTACCCAGTGTTCCTTTACACATCACTGGCCTCTGAAGTACTACACTGTCTCAAAGGACTAAAGCAACATCTCTTTAATTAATTTAACATCAGCATAAATGCAAGGAAGTTTTTGCTTTGTTTTGGTTTTTTTTGGTGGGGTGTGTATGCGTGTGTGTGGTGTCCACTCTGTAAGAGAAAGAGGTAGGAAGAAAGCCTTTATTTTGTGGAGGATTTTTACCTTAAGTTTGTCATGGGAAGTATATGGAGCTTCAGGAGCATAGATACGAAAGATATCAGCCAAGCAACATGCTACGAGGAGGCGCACATCTTTATTGGGATTCCTGAGGAAGAATTCAGATGCAAGGTGCAAGGCTAATGGGAGATACTGCTGCTTCTCATCCTCCGAGTCCTGGTCCATATCCATGAAGGTTTTTACCACCATCTGAAAAACACAGAAAAAAGCCTCATTTGAGTGCTTTCTGCTTTTATTCCTAAATATTAAACAATACTTTATAAAAAGATGCAATGCTATTAATATGTGTTCTACTGCATAATCAAAGTACTACACATTTTTTTGTTAGAACAAACATCAGAAAGAGAGAAGCATTAATCTAATACTTCAAGGCTTATTGAACTTGGTATTTTAAAAGAAGACACCGAAAAATGTTTTGCAGCTCTGCTTATTTTGTCAGCCTTGAGATGCTGACATTTTATTTTGGCCATCTTCAAGGCCAGGCTGGAGGAGGCTTTGAGCAACCTGGTCTAGTGGAAGGTGTCCCTGCCCATGGCAGGGGAGTTGGAACTGGATGGTCTTTAAGGTCCCTTCCAACCCTAACCATTCTATGATTCTATGCAGCACAGAAACTGCTGCACATCAATGAATGAGGTTGGAGATGGCAGCACCTCTTCCTCAAAACAGTCCCTGACCACTTGAAAGTGAGGACTTGCATCAACATGGACAGTATGAGGGGCTGCAAGCCATCTGGCCTAACGTATAGGCCACAGTATAATGCAGCTGCTTTAAGAGCTAGGCTCCTCTAAAGTTCTGGCGTAAGAGGCCAGCCTTAAGCTCTGCCTGCATCTAGCCACAGAGCTCAAGAACTACTTTACGCAGGCAAAACCCCTTTATCGGGTTTAAACGAACTAGATACCAGGTAAGAATTTAATCCCTCATGTAAAAGACTTCTAACGCTGCAGATTTATTCTTTCTGCATACTCAAAACTGCATCTAAGGCCTTATCTATATAATGAAAAAAAATAAACTGAGTGGTTTCCTTATTTCTTCTAGCACCACTAATAACTATGAATTCCTATGAAATGCCACCAAAATTCTTTATTTTTAATAATTACACAACCCCAGTTAACTGAAACATCTAAACGTAATCATTTGGCAAAACTGAAAGTGAAAATTTAGTTTGAAAAAAGTTGCAGGTTTAACTTTAGGAATAGGGTTTGTTAAAGGATGGTGATGACTTCTGTCAGCAGAGAACTAGGACAAGTGCCACAGATTGTCAGTATGACCTTAGTCAAATTGGTTTGTCTCATTCCTCCACATCACCTGATCACCATTAGAGTTAAATTGCGAAGGACAGCCTTATTGCATATCAGTATGATTTAGTATACTCTTACATGTATACCCACAGTATCCACGTTAAAGTAATATAAGAGAAAACACAGAATGCTAAATCTTGGCGGGTCAAATTCTCCTCTAGAATATTAACAGTAAAACACAAGAGGAGATTGAGCTCACCCAGCTAATAAACACATCTCCTACTCTTACCACAATTCTTTTGTTATCGTGTCATTCAAAGACACTAAGGATGTTCCTCCGTTATTAAGCACGCCCCCACTTCCAACATGAAAACACTGTCTTTCAGCTTTACCTCTTCCCTGAGCTCTGGAACCCTGTTTTAAACTTAGTAGATCTTATAAATTAAAATAAATGTTTGACAGCAACCTTTCCTACAGTACTCTACTTAAAAACTCCTCCTCAATTTCTATAAATGTACAAGTACATTCCTTCGTGAAGCAACTTACAGCAAAACCAAAAATCAAGGAAGAAACAGAGGATTAAAAAAAAAAAACCCACCAATACCAAAAAAACCCAAAAACAGAATGAAAGAAAACTTTACAGCCACAGTCCATAAAAATAGAAATTCTACCCGCACAGGCCTGCTTCCCTAAAAATATTCTTAAGCTATATGTTGAAGCATTAGCAGGAAGGACAAAACCATCCTTTTATTGACAGCACAGGTCGGTCTGTTAGGCTGTCACACATGGGCTGTCCTACCTCCACACCAGAATTAAAAAACCAAGCAACCTAGTCTTCAATACCCACCAGATTCTTTCAATAAGGAAGGTTTAAAAATCCAACTAATGAAGCACCACCACCAAACCAATAATCAACACAACACAAAACCAAAAAAGCCACACCACACTTTCTCTGCTGGTGGCAGGACAAGGAATAATGCCTTGACTGGCAGCATGGGATTCAGGGAACTATTACTGAAGGCTTTAAGGATAGGGCAGAAAGGACTAAAAGATCGGTGGATCCTACTCTGGACACTGATGATAAACTGTACTTGTACTGTACAAACTTGTCCCACTAAAGTTCCTTCCAGTCTTTCTACTAATTTTATAGATAACCTATATAAGTGATCTTTTGATCTTTCTCAGAAACCTAATCTCCTTTCTCCCTATGCACATTATAAGCTTCATAACCAGAATACCCACCCAGATTCAGATCTCTCTTTGGGTTCTCGCACTCATATGACAAAGTGCATAAATCTTGCATATATCCCTTCTCTGATATGTCAAAACCGGGTAAGGTAAAGCAGCATGGTGCTGTGAAAACTCACAACTTTTCCATTCAGTACCAACATGTTGGTAACAGAAAGTAATTAAATTAGTCTTCGGCACTGTCTTGCCTGTTTGAAAACACACCAGCCTTATAGATTTTCCTGTGTTGCGCTTGTATTCAGAAGAAACTGCCAGCAAATATCCATAAGCCTATTTCTATTTCCCTGCAAAGCACTCCTTGATATTTCTTTTCTATTACAAAACAACATTTATACAGTAATTGGGACACTGGCAAGCCACAACTGCTATCTGACATACTGATCTATGTTTCCTCCATTGTTTCTTTATAGTCCCATATCTGCTTGTATTTGTGTGTTGTCGTTCGATTCATAATTAAGTCTTTGGTGCACGACGTTCTCTTTATGGCACACACAAAAAAATTAACAGAATACTATCTTGGTCTTTATCTAGGATCCCAGATACCAAATCAATACAAATAATGAATAATATGTATGGGGTACACAAAGTACACAGTATAATGCAAATAACCTAAGTAATATATAAAGAAACTACACAGGGCTATACCATGGTTAAAACCATGATGTAAATTGTTGCTAGTGGCAGGACACATAAGATTTGGGAAAAGGGGAATTAATAAAGACTTACATTTAAGTACAATCCATAAACTGGCTGGACTCTGTCATCATAGTTTAACAAAAGATTTCTATGTATTTCTTGAATATATGCAGTTAACTATATCTAAAATCCTACAGCCTGGGAGTATTCTCCATAGCCAAGCAGCTACTGATACTGATTAAGGTATTACACAACAGAATTATTTCCAAATGCCTGCCAATCTACATATGATGTTAATTGTTAAAATAAAAAAAAAAAAAAGAAAAAGAAGTCCAGGCATTAACTACAGCATATGCTTGGCTCTTCACATCCACTAAAAGGCCAAGAACTCGCTCAAAATCTCAGCAGTTACAGAACTGATACTCTTGCCCCCTAGCACAACTGAAAAATTAGTTATCAAGCAGCAGTTAAGAGAACAACTCACGTCTTCAAAAGCACAGTATGTTGTATGTTTGATGAAATCACTTATTTGTAACAGAACTACATATCCTCAAGTACAACACACTGATCAACAACTGCTCCATGATTTCCTGGGGTACTCCTGTCTTCCTCTCCACAGCCATCCATTTCTTGTTTCCTCTAAGACAGCAACTACCTTCCTTGGTCTAGGAATACAGTTCGCAAATACATCCATAATACAAAGAAACAAAATGACAACACACTTCAAGTTCTTTTCTGGGTTAAGGTCTGACAAAGAAAAGTTACTTGTAGTCACCTGGCATTGGTGTTACTTGAGATACAGAGATTCAACAGAAATATTAACATATAAAGTAAAGCATACTTATCCAGCCCTTCCCAAACATCTTTCTTCATAGTTCTCACACTCCGTACATTTAGCAGTATGCAAGTTGCAGGCCACCTAATAAATATACTTAACAGCTTCTGAAGATGGTCATAACTGGTTGGTTGTTCAGAAAGATTTTCGTAGTTACAACCGGTGTCATCTACCTGGGGTTGTGCAAAGTTTTCAACACCTGCAAGGCATCCTTGTCTCTAAACTGGACAGACATGGATTTGACGGATGGACCACTCAACAGATACGGAACTGGCTGGATGGTCGCACTCAGAGGGTGAATGGCTCCATGTCTGAGTGGAGAACAGTAATGAGCGGCGTTCCTCAGGGGTTGGAACTGATACTGTTTAACATCTTCATTAGTGACATGGATGGTGGTATTGAGTGCAACCTCAGCAAGTTTGCTGACGACACCAAGCTGTGTGGCACGGTCGACACACTGGAGGGAAGGGATGCCATCCAGAGGGACCTGGACAGGCTGGAGAGGTGGGCCACTGCCAACCTCATGGAGTTCAACAAGGCCACGTGCAAGGTCCTGCACCTGGGTTGGGGCAATCCCAAGCACAAGTACAGGCTGGGTGGAGAGTGGATAAAGAGCAGCTCTGAGGAGAAGGACTTGGGGGTACTGGGGGACGAAAAACTGAAAAACTGGGGGACTGAAAATATGAGCCGGCCGTGTGCGCTGG